>NW_007233734.1:0-245723 GCF_000164805.1 Carlito syrichta | reverse complement strand
TTTTGATTTATTGTAGAGATGAGGTCTCGCCAAGGTGCCCAGGTGGGTCTCAAACCCACGAGCTCAGGCAATCCACTCACCTCAGCCTCCCAAAAATGTGGGATACCGGCTGAGCCACTGAGCCCGGCTTGGAATGGTATGGTAAGGAGAGGAATGGAATGGAATGGAATTCAATGGACAGTAATACAATGGAATGGAGAGGAATACAGAGGAATGGAATGGAGAACAATGAAATGGAAAGGAATAAAGAAGAATTTAATGGAATGGAATGGTATGGAATGGAGTGGAATGAAATGGCTTGGAAAGGAATGGAATGGTATGGAAAGGAGAGGAATGGATTGGAATTGAATGGAGTGGAGTGGAGAGTAATGGAATGGCATGGAGAGGAATGCAGAAGAATGGAATGGAATGGTATGTACAATAGTGGAGTGGAGTGGAGATGAATACAGTTGAATGTAGTGGAATGGAAAGGAATGGATATGAAAGAATGGAATAGAGTGAAGTGGAATGATATACAAAGGTAATGAATGGAAAGGAATGGAGAGGAATGGAACAGAACGGAATGGAAGGGAATAGAAATTGAGAGGAATGGAATGGAGAGAATATGAATGGAAAGGAATGGAATGGATTGGAGTGAGAGGAAGGCAGAGGAATGCAATAGAATGGAATGGATGTGAATGGAAAGGAATAGAATGGAATTGAATGGATAGGAATGGAATGAAATGCAATGGAGTGGAATGGTATGGAATGGAAAGGAATGGAATAGAATGGAATTGAACTGAAGGGAAAGGAGAAGAATAGAATGGAAAGGAATGGGATGTAATTGAAAGGAGAATCATGAAATCGGAAAGAATGGAGACGAATGCAGAGGAATGCAATGGCATGCAATGGAGTTGAGTGGAGTGGAGTAGAGTGTAGTGGAATGCAGAGGAATGGAGAGGAATGGAAGGGAATGGAGATGAATAGAATGGAACTGACCTGAAAGGAATAGAATGGAATGGAATAGACAAGAATGGAATGGAATGAAATTGAATGGAGAATTATGGAATGAAATGGAATGGAGAGGAATGCAGAGGAATGGAATGGAATGAAATGGAGTGGAGTGGAGTGGAGTGGAGTGGAGCGGAATAAGGGCGAGTGGATTGGAATGGTACGAAGTTGAATGCAGTGGAATTGAATAAAAAGGCGAGCCCTGGAGAGGAATGGAATGGACAGGAATTGAATGAAATAGCGGAAGGGAATGAAAAAATGGAATAAAAAGTAATGGAAAGGAGTGGAATTGAATTAAATGGAAAGGAATGGAATGGAGTGGAGTAGAATGGAATAGAAAGGAGAGGAATGGAAAGCAAAATAAAGGAATGGAATAGAGACTAATGGAATGGAATGGAATAGAAAGGAATGCAGGGGAATAGAATGCAATGGAATGGACTAGAGTGGAGTGGAGTTGAATGCAGAGTAATGGAGTGGAATAAACAAAATGGATATAAATGGAATGGAATAGAATGGAGAGCAAAGGAACGGAATGCAATTGAATAATAGGAATGGAATGGAATAGAATAGAATGGAATAGAGAATAATGGAATGGAATGGTGTAGAATGAATGGAAGAGAATGGAATGGAATTGAATGGAATTCAATGGAGAGGAATGGAATGGAATGGAATGGAATTCAGTGGAATGGAATGGAGAGGAATGGATTGAATGGAATGGAATAGCAAGGAATGGAATGGAATAGAATGGAATTGAATACAACAGAATGGAATGAAATGGAGTGGAATGGAGTAGAGAGGTATGATGGAATGGAATGGAATTGTATGGAATGGAATGGTATTGAATGGAGTTGACTGTAATGGAATGGAGTGTAGTGGAATGGAATAGAATGGAGAGGAATAGAATGGAATGGAATAAAATGTAGAGGAATGGAATGGAACGGAATGGAAGGGAATGGAACAGAAAGGAATGGAATGGAATCGAATAGAATGGAATGGAATGGAATGGAATGGAGTGGATTGGATGGGATGGAAAGGAATGGAATGGAGAGGAATTAAATGGAATGGAATGTATTGGAGAGGAATGGAATGAAGTGGAATGGGGAGAAATGGAGTGGAAGAAAAAAGAGGAAGAGAATGGAATGGACTGGACTGGAGAGTAGAGGAATGGAAAGAAATGGAAAAGAATGGAACGGAATTGAATGGAATGGAATGGAATGGAAAGGAATGGAATGGAATAGATTGAAATGGAATGGAATGTTATTGAGTGGAATGGAATGGAATAGTGAGGAATGGAATGGAAAGGAATGGAATGGTATGGTAAGGAGAGGAATGGAATGGAATAGAATGGAATGGAAAGGAGAGTAATGGAATGGAATGGAGAGGAATGCAGAACAATGGAATGTAATTGTATGGACTGGAGTGGAGTGGAGTGGAGTTGATTGCAGTGGAACAGAGTGGAATGGTTATGAATTGAATGGAATAAAATGGAGTGGAATGGAATGGAATGGAATTGAATGGAAGGAACGTAACGGATTTGAATGGAATGAATTGGATAGGTATGGAATGGAATGGTATAGAATGGAATGGAAGGAAACGGATTGGAAATGAATTGAAAGGAATGGCATGGAAAGAAATGTAATGGAATGCGATGGAATGGAATGGAATGAAATTGAATCAAGGAGTATGGAATGGAATGAATTTTAATGGTTTGGAATGAAATGGAAATGAATGGAGTTGAATGGAATGGAATGGAGTGGAATGGAATGGAGAGGAATGGCGAGGAATAGATTGGAATGGATTGGAATGGAAAGGAAATGAATAAAGAATTATTGAATGGAATGGAATGGAGAGGATTGTAGAGGAATGGAATTGAATAGAGTGAAATGGAGTGGATTGGAGTGAATGCAGATATATGTCATGGAATGGAATGGAATGGAAAGGAAGGGAATAGAAGGCAATGGAATGGAATAGAATAGAATGGAATGGAATAGAAAGAATGGAATGGAATGAAGAATTATGGAATGAAATGGAATGGAGAGGAATGCAAAGGCATGGAATGGAGTGGAGTTCAGTGGTTTGGATAGAGGCAAGTGAATTGGAATGGTATGCAGCTTAATGCAGAGGAATGGAATGCAGTGGATTGGAGTGAATTCAGTTGTATGCCATGGAATGGAATGGAATGGAATGGAGTGGACAATAATGGAAGGGAATGGAATAGAATGAAGAGGAATGCAGAGAAATTGAAAGGAATGCACTGGAGCAGAGTGGAGTGGAGTTGAATGCAGTGGAATGGTTTGGAATGGAATGGAATGGAAATGAATGGAATGAAAAATAAAGGAGTGAAATGGAATGGAGTGGAAAGGAATGTAATGTAATGGAATGGAGAGGAATGGAATGGAATGGAAAGGAATGGAATGGTATAGATTTGAATGGAGAGTAATGGAATCGAATGCAATGGAGAGAAAAGCAGAGGAGTGGAATGGAATGAAATGGAGTTAGTGGAGTGGAGTGGAGTAGAGTGGAATGCAGTGGATTGGAGTGGCATGGAATGGAATGAAGATGAATGGAATAAAAACGAATGGAATTGAAAGGAAATAAATGGAATGTAATGGAATAGAGTGGAATGGAATGGAATGGAATATGGATGAATGGGATGGAATGGCAGAGAATGGAAAAAAAGGGAATGCAATGTTTGGAGAACGGAATGGAATTAAATGGAATGGAAAGGAGAGAATGGAATGGAATAGAATGGAATAGAAAAGAATGGAATGGAATGGAGAATTATGGAATGAAATGGAATGGAGAGGAATGCAAAGGAATAGAATAGAGTGGAGTGCAGTAGATTGGAATAGAGGCAAGTGAATTGGAATGGTATGCAGTTTAATGTAGAGGAATGGAATGAAAATGAGAGCAATGGAGAGGAATGGAATGGAATGGACAGGAAAGGAATGGAATTGATTGGAAAGGAATGGAAAAGAAAGGAATGAAAAGTAACGGAAAGGAATGGAATGGAATCAAATGGAATGGAATGGAACGGAGTGGAATGGAAAGGAGAGGAGGGAATGGAAGACAATGGAGTGGTATGGAATAAAATGGAAAGGAATGGAAAATAACGGAATGGAATGGTGTTGAATGGAATGTAATGGAACTGAAAGGAATGGAACGGAATGCAATGAAATGGAATGGAAAGGAATGGAATGGAGAGGAAAAGAATGGAATGGAATGGCATATGGGGAGGAATGGAATGGAGAGGAATGGGTTAAAATAGAGGGGAATGGAGAGGAATGGAGCATAATGCAATCGAATGGAATGGAATAGGGTGGAATGAAATGTAAAGGAATGGAATGGAGTGGTATGGAATGGAATGCAATGGAATGGAATGGGATGGAATAGAATGAAATAGAGAGAAATGGAATGGAAAGTTATGAAATGGAATGGTATGGATTTGAATGGATAGTCATGGAATCAAATGGAAGTGAGAAAAAAGCAGAGGAATGGAATGGAAGGGAATGGAGTTCAGTGGAGTGGAGTGAATTGGAGTGGAGAGGGGTAGTTTAGAGTGGAATGCAGGTGTACGTAGTGGAATGGAATGGAATGAAAATGAATGGTATGGAAATGAATGTAAAGGAATGGGAAGGAATGGAATGGAAAGGCATGAAATGAAGAGGAATGGGATGGAATGGAACAAAATGGTATGGTTAGAAATGCAATGAAATAGAAAGAAATGGTAAGAATAGAGACGTATGCAAAGGAAAGGAATGGAATGTAGTGTAGTGGAGTGGAGTGTAGTGGAGTGGAGTAGAGTGGAACACAGTGGATGGAGTGGACTGGAATAGACTGGAGTTGAATGAAATGGAATAAAATGGATTGAAATGGAATGGAATGGAATGGAATAAAGATGAATGCAGAGGATTGGAATGGAATGGAATTGAGTGGAGTGGAGTGGTGTGTCGTGTAGTGGAGTGGAGTAGATGTAGTGGCCTGGAATGGACTGGACAAGAATGCATTGGAATAGAATGGAGTGGAATGGAATGGAATGGAATACAATGGATGGGAAAGAAATGGAATGGAATGGAGTTGAAAGGAATGGAATGGAGTGGAGAGGAAGCGAATGGAATGGAATGGAATTGAAATTATGTGAATGGAATGGATAGGAATGCAATGGAATGGAGTGAGGTGGAATGGATTGGAGCGTAGTGGAGGGTAGTGGAGTGGAGTGGAATGCACTAAGATGGATTGGACTGGAATTAATTGGAGTTGAATGGAATAAAATAGAATTGAGTGGAATGGAATGGAACGGAATGGAAAGGAAGGGAGCGGAATTAGAAGGAATAGAATGGATTATTAGGAATGGAATGGAATGGATTGGAAAGGAATGGAATGGAGTGAAATGAAATGGAAAAATGAATAGGAAGGGATTGGAGTGGAATGGAATGTGATGGAATGGAATGGAGTGGCGTGGAATGGAATGGAGAGAAATAGAAAGGAATGGAATGTTAAAAAGGGAATGGAATGTTGTAAAAAGGCATGGAATGGAATGGAGAGGGTTACAATGGAATGGAATGGAGAGGAATGAAGTGGAATATAATGGAATGGAGAGGAATGGAATGGAGAGGAATGGAGTGGAATGGAATGCAGAGGAACGGAGTGGAATGGATTGTAGAGGGATAGAATGGAATGGAAAGGAGTGGATAGGAATGGAATGGAATGGAATGCAATGAAATAGAAAAGATTGAAATGGAATGGAGAGTATAGGAATGGACTAGAATGGAATGGAAAGAAATGGAATGCAATGGAGTGGAATGGAATGGAATGGAGAGGAATGGGAGGGAAAGGAATGGGATGGGGATAAATAAAATGGAATGGAATGAAATGGCATTGAATGGTATGGAATGTAGTGGAATGAAATGGAATGGAAAGGACTGGAATGGTATGGAAAGGAGAGGTATGGAATGGAATGGGATGGCGACTAATGGCATGGAATGGAATGGAGAGGAATGTAACGAAATAGAATGGAAAGGAATGGAATACAAAGGAAAGGAATGGAATGAAATGGAATGGAATAGGGAGGAATGGAATAAAATGAAAGGAGAGGAATAGAATGGAATGGAATGGAGTGGAGAAGAATGGAATGGAAAGGAAATAATGGAATGGAAAGGAATGGTATGGAATGGAGAGGAATAAAAAGGAATGGAATGGTATGGTAAGGAGAGAAATGGAATGGAATAAGAATGGAATGGAATGAACAGTAATGAAATGGAATGAAATGGAGAGGAATGCAGAGGAATGGAATGGAATGGACTGCAGCAGAGTGGAGTGGAGTTGAATGCAGTGGAATGGTTTGGAATGGAATGGAATGCATATGAGTAGAATGGAATAGAATGGAGTGGAATGGAATGGAATGGAAAGGAATGCACTGGAATGGAATGGAAAGGATAGAATGGAATGGAATGAAATGGTATATAATTGAATTGACAGTTATGGAATAGAATGTAATGGAGAGGAAAGCAGAGGAGTGGAATGGAATGGAATGGAATTGAGTAGAGTGGAGTGGAGTAGAGTGGAATGCAGTGGATTGGAGTGGCATGGAATGGTAAGAAGAAGAATGGAATGGAAACGAATGGAATTGTAAGGAAATAAATGGAATGGAATGAAATAGAGTGGAATGGAAAGGAATGGAGTATAGAGGATTGGAAAGGAATGGCGAGGAATGCAACAGAATGGAATGCTATGATTGGAGATGAACGGAATGGGATTGAATGGAATGGTTGGAGAGCAATGTTCTGGAATGGAATGGAGTGGACAGGAATGAAAAGGAATGGAATGGAATAGAATGCAATGGAATGGAATAGAATGGAATAGAATGGAATGGAATGGCATGAAGACGAATGCAGAGGAATGAATTAGAATAGAAAGGAATGGTGTGGAGTGGAGTGGAGTAGAATGCATTGGAGTGGAGTGGACTACAATGGTCTGGAGATGAATGGAATTTAATAGAATGGAGTGGAATGGAATGGAATGAAAAGGAATCTAATGGAAAGGAATGGAATTGAATGGAATAGAATGGAATGGAAAGGAATGGAATGAAATGAGATGGATTGGAAAGGAATGGAATGGCATGGCATGGAATGGAATCGTGAGGAAAGGAAAGGAACGGACATATTGGAATTGAAAGAAATGCAATGGTTAGGAATGCAATGGATTGAAATGGAATGGAGGGAATAGAGTGGGAGGCAGAGGAATAGAATGGAATGGAACGGAGTGCAGTGGAGTAGAGTGTAGTGTAGTGTAGTGAAGTGGAGTGGAGTGGAGTGGAGTGGAATGCTGCTGAATGGATTAGACTGGAATAGATTGGGGATCAATGGAAAAAATATAATGGAGTGTAATGCAATGGAAAGGCAGGAATTCAATGGAAAGGAATGGAAGGGAAGGAATGGAATGGCAAAGAAAGGATGGAAAGGAGAGCAATGGAATGGAATGGAGACTAAGGGATTGGAATACAATGGAATGCAAATGGAATGGAGTGGAATGAATGGAGAGGAATGGAAAGGAGAGAAATAGAATGGAAGGACTAGAGAGGAATGGAATGAAATGGAATGAGTTGGTCAGGAATGGAGTGGAATTGAAAGGAGAGGAATAGAATGGAATGATATGGAGTGCAGATGAATGGAATGGAATGGAACGGAAAGGAACAGAAAGGAATTGAATGGAAAGGAATTGAATGGAATAGAATTAAATGGAAGGGAATGGAATGAAATGGAATAGAATGCAATGGAGAGGAATGGAATTGATAAAAATAGAATGGATTGGAATGAAGAGGAATTTAATGGAATAGAATGGTAAGGAATAGAGTGGACTGAAATGGCTGGGAAGGGAATGGAATGGCATGTAAAGGAGAGGAGTAAATTGGAATTTAATGTAATAGAATGGAGAGGAATGGATTGGAATGGAATGGAGAGGAATGCAGAGGAATGGAACTTAATGGAATGTACTGGAGTGTAGTGGAGTTGACTGGAGTTGAATGCAGTTGAATGGAGTGGAAAGGAAAGGGATGAATATGAAGGAATGGAATAGAATGGAGGGGAATGGAAGAAAATGTAATTGAATGGAAAGGAAAGAAGAAGGGAATGGAATGGAATGGAATAAAGAGGAACGGAATGGAATAGAAAGGAATGGAATGGAGAGAATTTGAATGGAAAGGAATGGAATGGATTGGAGTGAGAGGAAGGCAGAGGAATAGAATGGAAACTAATGGAATGGAATAGAGAGGAATGGAATGGAATTGAAGGAGAGGAATAGAATGGATTTGAATGGAATGGAATTCAAAGAAATGGAATGGAATGCAATGGAATGGAATAGAATGGAATGGAAAGGAATGGAATGGAATGGAAAGGAATTTTTTTAAATGGAATAAAATGGAATGGAAAGAAATGCAATGAAAACTATTGGATTGGAAAGAATGGAATGGAATGCAATGAAATTTAATGAAAAATAATGGAATGGAATACAATGGAGAGGAACAGAATGGAATGCAATGGAATGAAGAGGATTGAAATGGAGTGGGATGGAATGAAATGGAAGGGAAAGGACTGGAATGGCATAGAATGGAATGGAATGGAGACGAATGGCTAAAACTGCAATGGAATGGAATGTTTCAAAGGGTATGGAATCGAGTAGAATGACAGAATGGAATGGAGAAGAATGGAATGGAATGGACTTGAGAGTAATTAAATGGAAAGAAATGCAATGGAGAGGAATAGAATGAAATGGAAAGGTGATGAATGGAGTGAAATGGAAAGGAGAGGAATAGAATGTAATGCAATGGAGTGGAGAAGAATGGAAAGGAATAGAATGGAATTGGGAGGAATGGAATGGAATTGAAAGGAGAGGAAAAGAATGGAATGGAATGGAAAGTCATGAAATGGAATGGAACGGAATTGAATGGAATGGCAATGGATGGAATGGAATAGAATGGAAGGGAATGGAAAGGAATGGAATGGAAAGGAAAGGAAAGTAATGGAATGGAATGGAGAGGAAGGGAATGGAGTAGATAGGAATAGAATGGAATGCAATGGTGTGGAATGGAATGGCATGGAATAGAGACAAATGCAGAGGATTGGAATGAAATAGAATGGAGTGGAGTGGAGTGGTGTGGAGTGGAGCAGAATGCAGCGGATGCAGTTGGCTGGAATGGACTGGCATGAATGGAAGGGACTAGAATGGAGTGGAATGGAATGGTAGGAATGCAATAGAATAAAATAGAATAGAATGGAAAGGAATGGATAGAATAGAATGGATTGGAAAGGAATGGAATGGAATGGAGAGGAAGGGAATGGAATGGATTGAAATTGAAATGATTGGAATGGAATGATTAGAATTGCAATGGAACGGAGTGGGGTGCAATGGATTGGAGTGTAGTGGACGGTAGTGTAGTGGAGGAGAGAGGAGTGGAATGCAGTAGAATGGATTGGATGGAATAGATTAGAGATAAATGGGATAAAATAGAATTGAGTGGAATGGAATGGAATGGAATGGAAAGGAAAGGAATGGAACGGAAAGGAATAGAATGTATTATTAGCAATGGAATGGAATGCATTGGATTGCAAAGCAATGGAATGGAGTGAAATGAAATAAAAAATGGATAGGAAGGCAATGGCATGGAATGGAATGTGATGGAATGGATTGGAATGGAATTGAAAGGAATGGAATGGAGTGGAGTGGAATGGAATGGAGAGGAATAGAATGGAATGGAAAAAAAGGGAATGGAATGTTGTAGAAAGGCATGGAATGGGATAGAGAGTAATGAAATGGAATGGAGGGGAATGGAGTGTAATGGAATGGGGAATGGAGAGTAATGAAGTGGAATGGAATGCGGAGGAATGGAGTGGAATTGAAAGGTGAGGAATAGAATTGAATGGAATGGAGTGGATAAGAATGGAATTGAATGGAACAGAATGGAATGGAATGGAATGCAATGGAATGGAATGCGGTGGAATAGAAAAAGATTGGAAAGGAATAGAGAGTGTAGGAAAGGTCTGGAATGGAATGGAAAGGAATGCAGTGGAGTCGAATGGAATGGAATGGAGAGGAATGGGAGGGAAAGGAATGGAATGGAGAGATAAAGAAAGGAACGGAATGTAGAGGAATGGAATGGTATGGAATAGAGTTGAATGAAACGGAATGGAAAGGAATGGAATGATATGGAATGGAGAGGAATGGAATGGAATGGGATGGGATGGCAACAAATGGTATGGAATGGAATGGAGAGGAATGCAGGGGAAAAAAGGGAAAGGAATGGAATTGAAAAGAAAGGAATGGAGTAGAATGGAATGGAGTGGGGAAAAATGGAATAAAATGAAAGGAGAGGAATAGAATGGAAGGGAATGGAGGGGAGAGGAATGGAATGGAAAGGAATGGTATGAAATGGAGAGGAATGAAACGGAATGGAAGGAATGGAATAGTATGGTAAGAAGAATGGAATGGAATAGAATGGAATGGAATGGAAAGTAATTTAATGGAATAGAGAGGAATGTAGAGGAATGGAATGGAATGGAATGGAATGAACTGGAGCAGAGTGGATTGGAGTTGAATGCAGTGGAATGGGTTGGAATGGAAACAATGGATATGAATGGAATGGAATAGAATGGAGTGGAATGGAAAGGAATGGAATGGAATGGAGAGGAATTGAATGGAATGTAATTAAATGGTATAGAATTTAATGGAGAGTAATGGAATCGAATGTAATAGAGAGGAAAGCAGAGGCGTGGAATGGAATGGAATGGAGTTGAGTGGAGTGGAGTGGAGTAGAGTGGATTGCAGTGGATTGGAGTGGCATTGAATGGAATTATGATGAATGGAATGGAAACGAATGAAATTGAAAGAAAATAAATGGAATGGAATGGAAAGAGCGGAATGGAAAGGAATGGAATATAGAAGGTTGGAATGGAGGGGTGAGGAATGTAACAGAATGGAATGCAATGGTTGCGGAAAAACAGAATGGAATTGAATGTAATGGAATGGAGAGGAATGTCATGGAATGGAATGGAATGGACAGGAATGGAAAGGAATGGAATGGAATGGAATGGAACGGAAAGGAAAGAATGGAGTGGTTAGATATGCAATGGAATGGAATGGAATAGAATGGAATGGAATGGAGACGAATGCAGAGGAATTGAATAGAATAGAATGGAATGGTGTGGAGTGGAGTGGAGTAGAATGCACTGGAGTGGAGTGGACTGGAATGGACTAGAGATGAATGGAATGTAATAGAATGGAGTGGAATGGAATGCCAAGGAATGGAAATGAATGGAATAAAATGGAGCGGAATGGAACGGAATGAAATGCAGTAGACTGGAAAGGAATGGAAAGGCATGGAATGGAAATGAATGGTGAGGAAAGGAATGGAATGGACATGATTGGAATTGAATGAAATGCAATGGTTAGGAATGCAGTGGGATTGAATGGAATGGTGGTAATAGAGAGTGAAGCAGACGAACAGAATGGAATGGAACGGAGTGTAGTGGAGTAGAGTGTAGTGTAATGGAGTGGAGTGGAGTGGAGTGCAATTCTGCTTAATGGATTGGACAGGATAGGATTGGAGATAAATGAAAAAAAGAGTATGGAGTGGACAGCAACGGAATGGAATTGAATTCAGTGAAAAAGAATGGAATTGATTGGAAAAGAATGGAATTGTAGGAATGGAATGGAATGGGGTGGAAAGGAATGGAAAGGAGAGGAATGGAATGGAATGGAGACGAAGGAAATGGAATGGAATGGAATGGAGAGGAGTGGAATGCAATGGAGAGGAATGGAAGGAGAGAAAACGAATGAAAAGGAATGGAGAGGATTGGAATGGAAAGGAATGGGCAGGAATGGAGTGGAATGGAAAGGAGAGGAATAGAATGGAATTATATGGAATGCAGAGGAATGTAAAGGAAAGGAACGGAATGGAATTGAATGGAAAAGAATTCAATGGAATAGAATGGAATGGAATGGAAGGTAATGCAAAGGAATTGAATGGAGAGGAATGGAATAGAGAAAAATCAATTGAAATGGAAGGAAGAGGAATTTAATGGAATGGAATGGTATGGAATGGAGTGAAATGAAATGGCATGGAACAGAATCGAAAGACATGGAAAGGAGAGGAATGAATTCGAATTGAATGGAAGGGAAAGGAGAGTAAAGGAACAGAATGCACTGGAATAGACAAGAATGGAAAGGAATGGAATGGAGAATTATGGAATGAAATGGAATGAAGAGTAATGCAGAGGAATGGAAAGGAATAGAGTGGAGTGCAGTGGATTGGAATCGAGGCAAGTGGATTGGATTAATATGCACTTGAATGAAGAGGAATGGAATGGATAGGAGAGCAATGGTGAGGAATGGAATGGAATGGGATTGACAGGAATGGAATGGAATAGAATGGTATGGAATGGAAAAGAAAGGAATGAAAAGTAATGGAAAGGAATGAAAAGGAATCAAATGGAATGGAATAGAAAGGAATGAAATGGAAAGGAGAGGAGGGAACGGACAGGAAAGGAATGGAAAGTCATGGAAGAGAATGGAATGGAATGGTATGGAATGAAATGGAAAGGAATGGAACAGAACGGAATGGAATGGTGTTGAATGGAAGGGGATTGATTTGAAAGGAATGGAATGGATGGAATGCAACGGAAAGGAATGGAATGGAGAGGAAAGGAAAGGAATGGAATGGAATGGAGAGGAATGGGTTAGAATGGAAAGGAATGGAGAGGAATGGAGTATAATGTAATCAAACGGAATGGAAGAGGGTGGAATGGAATGGAGAGGAATGGAATGGAATGGAATGGAGTGGAATGGAATGGAATGGAACGGAGATGCATGGAATGGGATGGAATAGAATGGAATAGAGTGAAATAGAATGGAAAGTAAAGGAATGGAATGGTACGGAATTAAATGGATAGTAATGGAATCAAATGGAATGGAGAAAAAGCAGAGGAATGGAATGGAGTTGAGTGGAGGTGAGTGGATTGGAGTGGAGCGGAGTAGAGTGGAGTGGAATGCAGTGGAATGGAGTGGAATGGAATGGAATGAAAATTAATGGAATGGAAACGAATGAAAATGAAAGGAAAGGAATGGAATGGAATGGAATATAATGGAATGGAAAAGGAATGGAATGGAGAGGATAGAGATGGAAAGGAACAGACAGGAATGGTAAGAATTACATTGAAATAAAAAAAATGGTAGGAATAGAGAGGAATGCAGAGGAATGGAATGGAATTGAATGGAGTAGACTGGAGCGGTATGTAGTGGAGTGGAGTAGAATGCAGTGGATGGAGTGGAATGGAATGGACTGTAGTTGAATGGAGTGGAATAGAACGGAGTGGAAAGAAATAGAATGTAATGAAATAGAGATGAATGCAGGGGATTGGAATGGAATAGAATGAAGTGGAGTGGAGTGGTGTGAAGTGTAGTGGAGTGGAGTGAAATGCAGTGGATGGAGTGGGCTGGAATGGATTGGACATGAATGGAATGGATTTTAGAATGGAGTGGAATGGAGTGGAAAGGAATGCAATTTAATGAAATAGAATGGAATGGATAAGAATGGAATGGAATACAATGGATTGGAAAGGAATGGAATGGAATGGAGTGGTAGGAATGGAATGGAATGGAGAGGAAGGGAATGGAATGCATTGGAATTGAAATGATTGGCATGGAATGGTTAGTAATGCAATGGAATGGAGTGGGGTGGAATGGATTGGAGTGTAGTGGAGGGTAGTGTAGTGGAGTGGAGTGAAGTGGAATGCAGTAGAATGGATTGGACTGGAATGGATTGGAAATTAATGGAATAAAATAGAATTGAGTGTAATAGAAAGGAATGGAGTGGAAAGGATAGGAATGGAATGGAAAGGAATAGAATGTATTACTAGGAATGGAATGAAGTGAAATGAAATGAAAAATGGATAGGAAGGGAATAGAGTGTAATGGAATGTGATGGAATGGAATAGAATGGAATGGAATGGAGTGTAGTGGAAAGGAATCAAGAGGAATAGATTGGAATGGAATGTTAAAAAGGGAATGGAATGTTGAAGAAAGGCATGGAACGGAATGAAAATGAATGGAGGGGAATGGAGTGGAATGTAATGGAATGGAGAGGAACGGAGTGGAATGGAAAGGTGAGGAATAGAATGGAATGAAATGAAGTGAATAGGAAAGCAATGGAATAGAACGGAATGGAAAGAATGGAATGGAAAGGAATGCAATGGAATAGAAAAATTTGGAATGCAATGGAGAGTATAGGAAAGAACTGGACTGGAATGGAATGGAATGGAATGCAATGGAGTGGAATGGAATGGAGAGGAATGGGAGGGAAAGGAATGGAATTGAGAGAAATACAACGGAATGGAATATAGATGAATGGAATGGAATGGAATGGTATGGAATGGAGTGGAATGGTATGGAATGGAGTGGAATGGAATGGAATAGAATGGAATGGAATGGAATGGAATGGGATGGTGACAAATGGTATGTAATGGAATGGAGAAAAATGCAGGGAAGTAGAATGGAATGGAATGGAAAGGAAAGGAAAGAAATGGAATGGAATTGGTGGAAATGGAATAAAAAGAGAGTAGAGGAATATAATTGAAGGGAATGGACTGGAGTGGAATGGAGTGGAGTTGAATGCAGTGGAAAGGATTGGAATGGAATGGAATGGAATAGAATGGAAAGGAATGGAATGGAATTGAATGGAATGGAATGGAATGGGATGGCGACAAATGGTATGGAATGGAATGGAGAAGAATGCAGGGAAGTAGAATGGAATGGAATGGAAAGGAATGGAAAGGAATGGAATGGAATTGGTGGAAATGGAATAAAAAGAGAGTAGAGGAATATAATTGAATGGAATGAACTGGAGTGGAATGGAGTGGAGTTGAATGCAGTGGAAAGGATTGGAATGGAATGGAATGGAATAGAATGGAAAGGAATGGAATGGTATAGAATTGAATGGAGAGTAATGGATTGAATGTAATGGAGAGGAAAGCAGAGGCATGGAATGGAATGGAATGGAGTTGTGTGGAGTGGAGTGGAGTAAGTGAAATGCAGTGGATTGGAGTGGCTTGGAATGGAATGAAGATGAATGAAATTGAAACGAATGGAATTGAAAGGAAATAAATGGAATGGAATGGAATGGAATAGAGTGGAATGAAAAGGAATGGAATATAGAGGATTGGAATGGAATGGTGAGGAATGGAAAATAATGAAATGCAATGGTTGGTGAAGAATGGAATGGAATTGAATGGAATGGAATGGTGAGAAATGTTATGGAATGGAAAGGAATGGACAGGAATGGAATGGAATGGAGAGAATGGTTAGAAATGCAATGTATTGGAAAGGAATAGAATGGAATGGAATGGAAAGGAGACGAATGCAGAGGAATGGAATAGAATAGGATGGAATGGTTTGGAGTGGACTGGAGTGGAGTGGAATAGAATGCATTGGAGTGGAGTGGACTGGAAAGAACTGGAGATGAGTGGTATGTGATAGAACGGAGTGGAATGGAAAGGAATGGAAGGGAATGAAATGGAATGGAATGGCAAGGAATGGAATTGAATGGAATAGAATGAATGAATGGAATAGAATGGAATGTAAAGGGATGGAATGAAATGCAATGGATTGGAAAGGAATGGAATGGACTGGAATGGTGAGGAAAGCAATGGAATGGACATGATTGGAATTCAATGAAAGGTAATAGTTAGGAATGCAATGGAATGGGCTGGATTGGAGGGAAGTGAGAGGGAAGCAGAGCAATAGAATGGAAAGGAATGCAGTGCAGTGGAGTAGAGTTTAGTGAAGTGTAGTGGAGTGTAGTAGAGTGGAATGCCATGGAACGGATTGGACTGGAATGGATTGGAGATCAATGGAAAAAATATAATGGAGTGGAATGCAATGGCATTGAATGGAACTCAATGGAAATGAATGGAATGAAATGGCAAAGAATGGAATTGAAGGAATGGAAGGGAATGGGGTGGAAAGAGATGGAAAGGAGAGGAATGGAATGAAATGCAGACGAAGGGAAAGAATGGAATGGAATGGAATTGAGTGGAGTGGAGTGTAGTGGAATGGAATGGAGAGGAATGGAAAGGAGAGAAATAGAAAGGAAAGGAATACAGAGGAATGGAATGGAATTGAATGGAATGAAATGGGCAGGAATGGAGTGGAATGGAAAGGAGAGGAATAGAATGGAATGATATGGAGTGCAGAGGAATGGAATGGAAAGGAACGGAATGGAATGGAATGGAAAGGAATTTAAAGGAAAAGAATGGAATGGAGAGGAATGGAATGGAAAATATCGAATGGAACGGAATAAAGAGGAATTTAATGGAATGGAATGGTATGGAATGGAGTGGAATGAAATGGCATGGAACTAAATGGAAAGAAATGGAAAGGAGAGGAATGGATTGGAATTGAATGGAATGGAATGGAATGGAGAGTAATGAAATGGAATGGAATGGAGAGGAATGCAGAGGAATGGAACGTAATGGAAAGTACTGCAATGGAGTGGAGTGGAGTTGAATGTAGTTGAATGTAGTGAAATGGAAAGGAATGGCTATGAAGGAATGGAATAAAATGGAGTGGAATGGAATAGAATGGAATTGAATGGAAAGGGATGGAGAGGAATGGAAAGGAATGGAATGGAGAGTAATGAAATGGATTGGAGTTAGAGGAAGACAGAGGAATGGAATAGAAAAGAATGGAATGGAATAGAGAGGAATGGAATGGATTTGAAAGGAGAGGAGTAGAATGGAACTGAATGAAAGGGAACGCAATGGAATGGAAAGGAATGGAATGGAATGGGAAGGAATTTTATTAAATAGAGTATATTGGAAAGGAAAGAAATGGAATGAAATGCAATAGATTGGAAAGGAATGGAATGGAATGCAATGGAAAGTAATGAAACATTTGAATGGAATGCACTACAATGGAGAGGAATACAATGGATTGGAATGGAATGAAATGGAAGGGAAAGGAATGGAATGGAATTGAATAGAGTGGAACGGAAAGGAGAGGAATTGAATGAATTGGATTGGAATTCATGGTGAAGATTGCAATGGAATGAAATGTTTCAAAGGGAATGGAATCGAGTAGAATGACATAGAATGGAATGGAGAAGAATGGAATGGAATGGAATTGAGAGGAATGAAATAGAATGGAGAGGAATAGAATGGAATGGAAGGGGGAGTAAAGGAGTGGAATGGAAAGAAGAGGAATTGAATGTAATGCAATGGAGTGGAGAAGAAAGGAAAGGAATAGAATGGAATTGGGAGGAACGGAACTGAATTGAATGGAGAGGAATAGAATGGAATGGAAAGTAATGGAATGGAATGGAAGGGATTGGAATGGAATGGATTTGAATGGAAAGGGATGGAATGGAATGGAAAGGAAAGGAAAAGAATCTAATGGAGTGGTATGGAATGGAATTGAAAGGAAAGGAATGGAGATGAATGGAATGGAGTGGAATAGAGTGGAATGGAATGGAGAGGATTTTAATAGAAAAGAGGGGAATGAATTGGAGTGAGAGGAAGGCAGAGGAATGGAATGGAGACGAATGGAATGGAATAGAGAGGAATGAAATGGAATTGAAATGAGAGGAATAGAATGGAATTGAATGAAACGGAATGCAAAGGAATGTAATGGAATGCAATGGATCAGAATGGAATGGAATGGAATGGGTTGCAATGAATAGGATGGAATGGAAGGAATGGAATGGAATGGATGAAATGGCATGGAATGAAAAGGAATGGAGAGGAATTTTATTAAATGGAATGGTATGAAATAGAATGGAACGGAATGGAATGTAAATGAATGTAAATGAATAGAATGGAATTGATGGAATGGAATGGAAAGGAATGAAATGGAATGGATTGAAAAGGAAAGGAAAGGAATGGAATGGTATGGAGTGGAATGGAATGGAGAGGAATGGAATGGAGTAGAAAGGAATGGAGTGGAATGCAATGGAGTGAAATGAAATGGAATGGTATTGGGTGGGATGGAATGGAATTGAAAGGAGAGGAATAGAATGGAAATGAATGGAAAGGAATGCAATGGAATGCAACGGAAGGCAATGGAATGGAATGGAACAGAATGGAAAGGTATGGAATAGAATAGAATGGAATGGAGAGGAATGGAATGGAAAGGAATGGATAGGAATTGAAAAGAATAGAATGGAATGAAAAGGAATGGAATGGAAAGGAATTGAAAAGAATGGAATGGAATGAAAAGGAATGGAATGGAAAGGAATGGAGAGAAATGGAATGGACTGAAAAAGAAATGGAATGGAATGCAAGGGAGAGAAATGAAATGGAATGCGTAGGAATGAATTTGAAAGGAATGGATTAGAATGGAATGAAATGGAATGTGGAGGAGTGGAATGGAATGGAGAGTAATGGAAAGGAATGGAATGGAATGGGGAAGAAAGGAATGGAGAGGAATGGATAGGAATAGTTTGTATGGAATGCAATGTCAAGGAAATGAATAGAGAATTATGGAATGGAATGGAATGGAGAAGATTGCAGAGGAATGGAATTGAATGGAGTGGATTTGAGTGGATTGGAGTGAATTCAGTTGTATGCCGTTTAATGGAATGGAAAGGATTGGAATAGAAGGCAGTGGAATGGAATGGAATGCAGTGCGATGGAATGGAATGGAGTAGACAAGAATGGAATGGAATGGAATAGAATGGAGAATTACGGAATGAAATGAAATGGAGAGGAATGCAGAAGAATGGGATGGAATGGTGTGGAGTGAAGTGGATTGGAATCGAGGCAAGTGGATTGGAATGGTAAGCAGTTGAACACAAAGGAATGGAATGGAAAGTAGAGCAATGGAGGGGAATGGAATTGAGAGGAATGGAATGGAATAGAATGGAATGGAACGGAATGGAAAAGAAAGGAATGAAAAGGAATGGAAAGGAATCAAATGGAATGGAATGGAATGGATGGAATGGAATGGAAAGAAGTGGAGGGAATTCAAAGAATGGAATGGAAAGGAATGGAAGAGAATGGAATGGAATGGTATGGAGTGAAATGGAAAAGAATCGAAAAGAACGGAATGAAATGGTGTTGAATGAAATGGAATGGAATTGAAAGGATTGGAATGGAATGGAATGCAACGGAATGGAATGGAAAGGAATGGAATGGAGAGGAAAGGAATGGAATGGGGAGGAATGGAAAGGAGAGGAATGGGTTAAAATGGAAGGGAATGGAGTGGAATGGAGTGTAATGCAATCGGACGTAATGGAATAGGGTGAAATGGAATGGAGAGGAATGGAATGGAATGACGTGGAATGGAATGGAATGGAGATGAATGGAATGGAATGGAATACAATGGAATGGAGTGAAATGGAAGGAAAGTAATGGAATGGAATGGTGTGGAAATGAGTAGTTAGTAATGGAATCAAATGAATAGGAGAGAGAAGCATAGGAGTGGAAAGGAATGGAATAGAGTTGAGTGGAGAGGAGTGGATTGGAGTGGAGCGGATTAAAGTGGAGTGGAATACCGTGAAATGGAGTGGAATGGAACGGAATGAAAATGAATGGAATGGAAACGAATATAAATGAATAGAAAGGAATGTAATGGAATGAAATACAATGGAATGGGAAGGAATTGAATGGAGAGTAATGGGATGGAATGGAACACAATGGCATGGTTAGAAATGCAATGAAATAGAGGATTGGAATGGGATGGAATGGAGGGGACTGGAGTGGTGTGGAGTGGAATGGAGTGGAGTGGAATGCAGTGGATGGAGTTTACTAGAATGGACTGGAGTTGAATGGAATGACATAGAATGCAGTGGAATGGAATGGAAAGGAATGGAATGGAAGGGAATGGAATAGAGACGAATGCAGAGCATTGGAATGGAATGGATTGGAGTGGAGAGGAGCGGTGTGTAGTGTAGTGGAATGGAGTGGAATGCATTGCGTGGAGTGGTCTGGAATGGACTGGACATGAATGGAATGGAATAAAATGGAGTGAAATAGAATGGAAAGGAATGCAGTTGAATAAAATCGGATGGAATGGAAAGGAATGGAATGGAATACAATGGATTCGAAAGGAATGGAATGGAATGGAGTGGAAAGGAATGGAATGGAATGGAGAGGAAGGGAATGGAATGGGTTGGAATTGAAATGATTGGAATAGAATGGTTAGGAATACAAAGGAATGGAGTGTGGTGGAATGGGTTGCAGTGCAGTGGAGGGTAGTGTAGAGTTGTGGAGTGGAGTAGAATGCAGTAGAATGGATTAGATTGGAATGGATTGGAGATGAATGGAATAAAATAGAATTGAGTGTAATGGAATGGAATGGAAAGACAAGGAGTGGAATGGAAAGGAAAAGAATAGATTATTAGGAATGGAATGGAATGGATTGGAAAGGGGTGGAATAAAGTGAAATGAAACGGAAAAATGGATAGAAAGGGAATGGAGTGGAATGGAGAAAATGGAACGGGATGAAATGGAATGAAATGGAATGGAATGGAGAGTACTGGAACGGAATGGAGAGGAATAGAATGGAATGGAATGTTTAAAAGGGAATGGAATATTGTAGAAAGTCATGAAATGGAATGGAGAGGAATGGAATGGAATGAAATGGAATGGAGAGGAATGGAGTGGAATGGAATGGAATGGAGATGAATAAAGTGGAAAGGAATGGAATGGAGTGGTTTGGAATGCAGAGGAATGGAGTGGAATGGAACGGAGAGGAGTAGAATGGAATTCAATGGAGTGGATAGGTATGGAATGGAATGGAATGGTATGGAATGGAATGGAATAGAAAATAATGAAATGGAACGGAGAGCATAGGAATGGACTGGAATGGAATGGAATGGAATGGAATAGAAAATAATGAAATGGAACGGAGAGCATAGGAATGGACTGGAATGGAATGGAATGGAATGCAATGGAGTGGAATGGAATGGAGGAAATTGTAGGGAAAGGAATAGAATGGAGAGAAATCGAATGGAATGGAATGTAGAGGAATGGAATGGAATGAAATGGAATGGAAGGGCATTGAATAGTATGGAATAGAGTGGAATGAAATGGAACAGAAAGAATGGAATGGTATGGAAAGGAGAGGAATGGAATGGAATAGAATGGAATTGTATGGTGACTAATGGTATGGAATGGAATGGAGAGGAATGCAGGGAAATAGAATGTAAAGGAATGGAATGGAAAGGAAAGAAATGGAATGGAATGAAATGGAAAGGAGAGGAATGGAATGGAAAGGAATGGAATGGAATGAAAAGGAATGGTATAGAATGGAGACAAAAGAAAAGGAATGGATAGGAAAGGAATGGTATGGTAAGGTGAGGAATGGAAGGGAATAAAATGGAATGGAATGGACAGTAATGGAATGAAATGGAGAGGAATGCAGAAGAATGGAATGGAATGGAGCGGAGTGGAGTTGAGTTGAATGCAGTGGAATGAATTGGAATGGTATGGAATGGATATGAATGGAATGGAAAAGAATGGAGTGGAATAGAATGAAATTGAATTGAATGGAAAGAAATGGAATGGAATGGAGAGGAAATGATTGGAATTCAAAGGAATGGAATGGAATGGTACAGAATTGAATGGAGAGTAATGGAATCGAATATAATGGAGAGGAGAGCAAGATTCCTGGTTCATTCCCAAAAATACCTCCTAAAAAATATACAACAACCAAACCCAAGACCATAATTCAAAACAGCTGAACGACCAGAGGACTCTGAATTACGAGGTAAGCCTGAAGTCAAGGCTTACATACAAAAACCCGAGATGATCACTTTTGATTTGGAATCTGGCATTTGATGTTCCAAGAATATAAATGGACTTGTAGTGTCAGTTTCTCGTTTAAAACTGTCAAGATGTCCAGAAAGTTCCTGGAATCCCAGAATGACTGATTCGCAATATCCACATACCAAATAGCTTTGAAACATGTGGGGAGTTCGAAGCTCTGATTGCTTAGCCCTTACCAAGATGCACAGTAGATTTTTGGAGTTGAGGACACCTGTAACCCAGATTCTTTATTCTTCCACAGAAGAAGACTGTGTAGATTCCTGTATATTTGGACTCCCATTGCCCAGATAACTGCTTCCAAACCCTGATCCTTGTTTAGCCCTTAGCAAGACGCCTTGTAGTTTTCTGGGATTGAGGACATGTGTATAACCAGAGTCCTTATTATTTCATAGGAAGAGGTCGTGTAGTTTCCTTTATATAAGGACAGATGCCTACATGTTTCCCAAGGATGTGGAATCCATGATTCCTGGTTACACATAAATATACATACTAAATATTTGACAAACTCAAAAGCCCCTGCCTCTATCCAAATAGAAGGACAATCGGAAGTTTTAGGATTACAAGGTACATCTTGAGACAAGAATTACATACATATATGGCGAGATGATCCTTTGGGTCCTGAAATCTGTCCTTACTTGTCCCGAGGAACCCAACGAACTATGTATGGACAAATTCTCGGTAACAATTATCAAGAGTACCCAAGGTAGCTGGGAATCAATAATGACACAACTGTCGTATCCAAATGGCATGTAGCTATGAAGAATGTGGAGAACTAGAAGCCCAGAATCCAGATAAGCCCTCATAAAGAGGTCCTGTAAAATTTTTGGATTGAGGGCTCCTGTAACCCATATTCCTTTTTTTTCTCAGGAAGACGCCTGGACGTTTCCTGGCAACGTGGATGTACAAACTGTTATATACAAATACATATATGCCTAGAAGTTCCCCAGGTTCCTGGAATCCAAGATTACAGGATCCCACTTAAAAATACATCCTAAAGATGTGGGAATACCTAATTGTATGTTCCGAATATTAACCAGAACATCCAGGAGAAGTTTCAGGAGAATGAGGTAACCTGAAGCCAACGATTACATGAAAAAATGTGAGATGATTCCTTGTGTTGTGGAATCTGGCCTTACAGGTCCCTGCCAAACAAACAGAGCAGTAGGCCGTTTTCTCAGTTACAACTATCAAGATGAGCAGCAGGTTCATAGGGATCGGTAATGACCGATTTGTGGTATGCTTATAGGACATAGCTATGAATAATATGGGGACTTGTGCTCCCAGATTCCATATTAGTATTTATCAAAACCCCCTGTAGATTCCTAGGTATGAGAACTACTTAAAGCCAGGGATAAGTTAGCAATTGTTCAGAAGTTTGCAAGTCACAAGGAAACAGAGTTTCCTGGTTTCTCCTTAGTAACAAGTGTAGAAACATTCTGAGATAGACTGACCCAGATTCCTGTTCGTTTTAAGCTATATGACCAGAGGATTCATGGGCCCTGGAAGTCCAGACTCTTGTCTACCCATAGAAAGATGACAAGAATATTCCTGTGTACCTGGAATCCAAGATTCCTGGTTCATTCCCAAAAATACCTCCTAAAAAATATACAACAACTAAACTCAAGACCATAATTCAGAACAGCTGAACCACCAGAGGATTCTGAATTATGAGGTAACCCTGAAGTCAGGGCTTACATACAAAAAACCCGAGATGATCACTTTTGATTTGGAATCTGGCATTAGATGTTCTGAGAATATAAATGGACTTGTAGTGTCAGTTTCTCGTTTAAAACTGTCAAGATGTCCAGAAAGTTCCTGGAATCCCAGAATGACTGATTCAAAATAACCATATACCAAATAGCTTGAAACATGTGGGGAGTTCGAAGCCCTGATTGCTTAACCCTTACCAAGACTCACAGTAGATTTTTGGAGTTGAGGACTCCTGTAACCCAGACTTTTTATTCTTCCACAGGAGGAGACTGTGTAGTTTACTCTATATTTGGACTCCCATTGCCCAGATAACTGCTTCCAAACCCTGATCCTTGTTTAGCCCTTAGCAAGACGCCTTGTAGTTTTCTGGGATGGAGAACACATGTATAACCAGAGTCCTTATTCTTTCTTGGAAAGAAATCGTGTAGTTTCCTTTATATAAGGACAGATGCCTAGATGTTTCCCAAGGACGTGGAATCCATGATTCCTGGTAACACTAAATAATACGTACTAAATATTTGACAACCTCAAAAGCCCCTGCCTCTATCCAAATAGAAGGACAATCAGAAGTTTTAGGATTCCAAGATACATCTTAAGACAAGAGTTACATACAAATATGGCGAGATGATTCTTTGGGTTCTGAAATCTGTCCTTACTTGTCCCGAGGAACCCAATAGACTTGTATGGACAGATTCTTGGTAACAACTATCAATAGTACCCAAGGTAGCTGGGAATCTATAATGACACAACTGTGGTATCCAAATGGCTTGTAGCCATGAAGAATGTGGGGAACTAGAAGCCCAGATTCCAGATAAGCTCTCATAAAGGGGCCCTGAAAAATTCTTGGGTTGAGAACTCCTGTAACCGAGATTCCTTTTTTGTCTCAGGAAGACGCCCTGATGTTTCCTTGGCGACGTGGATGTACAACTCTTACATACCAATACTCATATGCCCAGTAGGTCCACAGGATCCTGGAATCCAAGATTATTGGATCCCACTTAAAAATACATCTTAAAGATGTGGGAACCCCTAATCCCATGTTCCAAATATTTACCAGGACGTTGAGCAGTAGTTTCTGGTGTACTAGGTAAACCAGAAGCCAGCGATTACATACAAAAAGGAGAGATGATTCTTTGGTTTGTGGAATCTGGTCTTACAGGTCCCTGAGAAGCACACGGACCAGTAGGCTGGTTCCTCAGTTACAACTATCAAGATGAGCAGCAGGTTCCTGGGGAGTGGTAATGACAGATTTTTGGTATGCTTATAAGACGTAGCTCAGAACAATGTGGGGACCTGGGCTCCCAGATTTCAGATAAATATTTAGCAAAACTTGATGTAGATTCCTAGGTGTGAGAACTACCTTAAGCCAAGGATAAGTTACCAAGTGTTCAGAAGATTGCAAGTCACATGGAAACAGAATTTTCAGGTTTCTTGTTAGTAGCATGTGTAGAATCTTTATGGAAACATACTGACCCAGAATCCTGTTTCGTTTTAAGCAATATGACCAGATGTGTCATGGTGCCCTGGAAGTCCAGACCCTTGTCTACCCATAGAGATGGGACAAGAATATTCCTGTGAACTTGGATTCCTATATTACAGGGTCACACCCAAAAATACCTCCTAAAAAATGTGCAACACCTAAACCCAAGACCCTAATTCGGAACAACTGAATCAACAGATTTCAGAAGTACAAGGCAACCCTGACAAAAAAGCTGAGATGATTACTTTTGTCCTGGAATCTGGCATTAGAGTTTCTGAGAACGTAAATGGACTTGTATTGCCAGATTCTCGTTTAAAACTATCAAGATGACCAGAAAGTTGCTGGAGTCCTGGAAAGACTGATGCGTAATATTTACATACCAAATAGCTTTGAAACATAAGTGGCGCTCGAAGCTGTGATTGTTTAGCCCTTAACAAGATGCACTGTAGATTTTTGGGACTGAGGTCTCGTGTAACCTAGATTCTTTATTCTTCCATAGACATAGGCTGTGTAAGCCGGGCTCGGTGGTTCAACCTGTAATCCCGCACCTTTGGGAGGCTGAGGTGAGTGGATTTCCTGAGCCCGTGGGGTTTGAGGCCCGCCTGGGTAGCGAGACCTCATCTCTACAATAAATAAAAAATCAGCTGGGTGTGGTAGCGCGTGCCTGTAATTCCGGCTGCTTGGAAGACTGAGGTGGAAGGATCGCTGGAGCCCAAAAAGTCAAGGTTGTGGTGACTGGGAGCGGCCACTGCATTCTAATCTGGGCGACAGAGTGAGACTCCAACTCAAAAAAAAGAAAGAAAGAAAGAAAGAAAGAAAGAAAGAAGCCATGTAGTTTCCTGTATATTTGGACTCCCATTCCCCAGATTACTGCATTGAAACGCTGATCCTTTTTTAGCCCTTAGCAAGGTGCCCTGTAGATTTTTGGGATTGAGGAATCCTATAACCCAGATTCCTGATTCTTCCTTAGCAAGAGGCCGTGTAGTTTCTTGTATATGAGGACTCCCATTACTCAGATTCCTGTTTGAAACCCTGATTCTTGTTTAGCCCTTAGCAATACGCCCTGTTCATTTTTGGGATTTAGGTCTTGGGTATCCCAGATTCCTTATTCGTTCTTAGCAAGAAGCAGTGAAGTTTCCTGCATATGAGTACTCTCATTACTCAGATTTCTGCTTCGAAATCCTGATTCTTGGTTAGCCCTGAGCAAGATGTTTTATGGATTTTGTGGATTGAGTCGTTGTGTAACACAGATTTCTCATTCTTCCTTAGCAAGAAGCAGTGTAGTTTTTTGTATATGAGGGCTCGCATTACACTGATTCCTGCTTTATTATCAACAAGACACTGAGGCAATTCCTGGTGACGTAGAAGTCTAGTTGTTTGCATATCAATAGCAAGACTCCCAGAAGTTTCCAGAGAACTGGAATCCAAGATTCCTGCTACTCCTTAATAAGAACCTAAAAGAGAGGATTACCCTAAATCCAATGTCCGAATTCCCACTAGATCCACCACAAGAAATTTCTGTAATTTGAGGTAACCTGAATCAAGCGATTTGGTATCAAAATGTCATTTGATCCTGGGGTACTGGATTATGGCCAAAGATGTTCCTAGGAAGCAAACGGATTTGTAGGGCCAGAAACTCAATAACAACTATCAAGAGGACTGGAAAGTTCCTGGGGATAAATAATGACAGATTTTGTGTATCCATGAAGCAAGTGTCTCTGAATAATGTTGGGACCTAGAACCCCAGATTGATGGATAAACCTTATCAAGAGTCCCTTTAGATTTCAGTGGTTGACAACTCCCAGACCTGGATTCGCTTTTTGTTCTCTGATAGATGTCCAGATGTTTGCTGGTGATGTGGATTCCAAAACTCTGTATACAAATAGACAGATGCCCAGAAGTTTCCTAGGGACGTGGAATCCATGATTCTAGGTTACACTTAAAAATAAGTACTAAATATTTCGCAACGTGAAAACACCTAGCTTCTATCCAAATGGAAGGACAATGGAAATTTTATTATTACAAGGTCCATCTTAAGACAAGAGTTACATACAAATATAGCGAGATCATTTTGGGTCCTGGAATCTGGCCTTACTTGTCCCGAGGAACCCAACGGACTTATAAGGAGAGATTCTCGGTTACAACCCAAGGTGATCAGAATGTACCTGAGATCATAATGACACAATTGTCATTTCTAAAAAGCAATTAGCCCCAAAGAATGTGGGAACTAGAAGCCCAGATTCCCAATTAGTTTATAAAAACTCTTTATAAAACGAGGCCCTGTAGATATCTTGGATTGAGGACTACCGTAACTCAGATTCCTCTTTTGTTCTCCTGAAGACGCCCGGACGTTTCCTGGCAAAATGGAAGTATAAACTCCTATATGCAAATATTCATATGCCCAGAAGGTACCCAAGCCCCTGGAATCCATGACTACTGGTTCCCTTTTAAGAATACTTCCAAAATATATGGGATCCCCTAATCCCATGTTACGAATAGAAATCTGAAATTCCAGCAGTATTTTCTAGTGTATGAGGTATACATGAAGCCAGAGATTACATTTAAAAATGGGGAGATGATTCCTTGGGTTGTGGAATCTGGTCTTACAGGTCCCTGCAAAACAAATGGACCAGTAGTGCAGATTATCAGTTACAACTGTCAGAGGAGCAACTGGTTCCTCAGGATTGGTAATGACCGATATCTGGTATGCATATAGGAAGTAGCTCTGAAAATTATGGGGACCAGGACTCGCAAACTCCAAATTAGTGTTAAGAAAAGTCCCTGTGGACTTCTAAGTATGAAAACTACCTTAAACCAGGCATAAATAAGCAACTGCCCAGAAGTTTCCTGGTGAAAAGGCATCCAAGTTTCCTTGTTCTGACTTAGTGAAAGATGTAGAAGCTTTCTGGGGACATAGGGACCCAGATTCCTGTTTCATTCTCAGCAAAATGACCAGATGTTTCCAGGTGCCCTGGAAGTTCAGTTTCTTGGCTCCCAATAGAAAGATTGTTGCTGTGGACTTGGGATCTAAGATTCCTGGTTCCACCCCAAGAATACCACCTAAAAAATGTGTAACACTTCAACCCAAGGTCCTAATTCTGAATCTCTGAACTACTAGAAGTTTCTGGAGATGAGTTAACCCTGAAGTCGGGGCTTACATACAAAAAGCCAGAGATGATTACCTGTGTCCTGGAAGCTGGCCTTAGAAGATCCAAGAATCTAAATGGAATTGTAATGCTAGATTCTTGTTTACCACTATGGAGAGGACCAGAATGTTGCTGGAGTTCTCGAATGACTGATTCATAATATATACATAGCAAATAACTCTGAAATGTGGCAACCTTGAAGCCCTGATTCTTGCAGGCCTAGCAAGTCATCCTGTAGGTTTTTGGTGTTGAGGATTCGTATAACCCAGAGTCAATCTTCTTTCGTTTCAAGAGGTCGTGTAGTTTCCTTTATATGATGACTCCCATTACCCAGATTCCTGCCTGAAAACCTTGATTCTTTTTAGCCCTTAGCAAGACACCCTGTAGATTTCTGGGATTGAGGACTCGTGTAACCAATATTCCTTATTATTCCTTAGCAGAGGTCATGTAGTTTCCTGTATATGAGGACTCCCAAAACATAGATTCTTACTTCCAAACCCTGTTCTTTGTTTTTCCCTTAACAACACGCCTTGTAGTTTTTTGGAAATGAAGACACGTATATATCCAGATTCCATATTCTTCCTTAGCAAGAGGTCATGTAGTTTCCTTTATATGAGGACAGATGCCCCGATGTTTCCAAGGGAAGTTGCATCCATGATTCCTGGTTATACTTAAAAATATGTACTAAATATTTGTCAGCATTAAAACCTCCTGCCTCTATCCAATAGAAGGACAACCGGAAGTTTTAGGATTTTAAGGTCTATCTTAAGACAAGAGTTACGTACAAATATGGCAAGATGATTCTTTGGGTCCTGAAATCTGACCTTACTTGTCCCGAGGAACCCAACGCAGTTGTATGGACAGATTCTCGGGAACAACTATCAAGAGTACCCAAGGTAGCTGGGAATCAACACTGACACAAATGTCGTATATAAATGGCATGAAGCCATGAAGAATGTGGGGAACTAGAAGCCCAGGTCCAGATAAGCCCTCATAAGGAGGCCCTGTAAAATTCTTGGATTGAGGACTCCTTTAACTCAGATTCCTTTTTTTCTCAGAAAGTCATCTGGACATTTCCTGGCGATGTGGATGTACAACTCTTATATAAAAATACTCATATGCACAGTAGGTCCCCAGGTTCCTGGAATCCAAGATTACTGGATCCCACTTAAGAATACGTCTTAAAGATGTGGGAACACTTAATGCCATGTTCCAAATATTAACCAGAATGTCCAGCAGTAGTTTCTGGTTTACGAGGTAAGCCTGAAGGCAGCAATTACATATAAAAATGGCCAGATGATCCCTTGGGTTGCAGAATGTGGCCTTACAGTTCCCTGAGAAACAAACGGACCAGTAGGCTGGATCCTCAGTTACAACTATCAAGATGAGCAGCTGGTTCTTGATGATCAGCAATGACCAATATGTGGTATGCTTTTAGGACGTAACTCTGAATAATGTGGGGACCAGGTCTCCCATATTCCAGATTGGTATTTAGCAAAACTCCCTTTAGATTCCTAGGCTTGAGAACTGCCTTAAGCCAGGATAAGATACCAATTGTTCAGAAGGTTGCTGGTCACATGGAAACAGAATTTCCTGGTTTCTCATTAGTAATAAGTGTAGAAGCTTTCTGGGAACATAGTGACACAGATTCCTGTTTGGATGTAAGCAATATGACCAGTTGTTTCAAGGTGCCCTGCAAGTCCAGACCCTTGTCTACCCATGGAAAGAGGACAAGAATATTCCTGTGGAGTTGGATTCCTATTTTCCTGGTTCACACTCAAAAATACCTCTTAAAAAATGCACAACACCTAAACCCAAGACCCTAATTCGGAACAACTGAACCACCAGAAGTTTCCGAAGTACGAGGCAACTGTGAAATCAGGGCTTACATACAAAAATCCCAGGAGGATAACTTTTGTCCTGGAATCTGGCATTAGAGTTTCTGAGAATGCAAATGGACTTGTAGTGCCAGATTCTCATTTACAACTATCAAGATGATCAGAAAGTTGCTGGAGTCCTGGAAAAACTGATTCGTAATATCCACATACCAAATAGCTTTGAAGCATGTGGGGAGCTCGAAGTCCTGATTGTTTAGCCCTTAGCAAGATGCACTGTAGATTTTTGGGACTGAGGACTCGTGTAACCTAGATTCTTTATTCTTCCATAGAAAGAGGCCGTGTAGTTTCCTGTATATTTGGACACCCATTCCCCCAGATTACTGCTTCGAAACCCTAATCCTTTTTGAGCCCTTAGCAAGACGCCCTGTAGATTAATGGTACTGAGGACTCCTGTAACCCAGATTCCTAATTCTTTCTTAGCAAGAGGCCGTGTAGTTTCCTGTATATCAGGACTCCCATTACCCAGATTCCTTCTTCGAAACCCTGATTCTTGTTTAGCCCTTAGCAATACGCTCTGTTCATTTTTGGGATTTAGATCTTGGGTAAACCAGATTCCTTATTCTTCCTTATCAACAGCCAGCGAAGTTTCCTGTATATGAGGACTCCCATTCCCAGATACTTGCTTCAAAACCTGATTCTTTCTTAACCCTAAGCAAGTAGTCCTGTAGATTTTTCGGATTGAGGATTCGGGTGACCCAGATTCCTTATTCGTTCTTAGCAAAAAGCAGTGTAGTTTCCTGCATATGAGGACTCCCATTACTCGGATTCCTGCTTCGAAATCCTGATTCTTGGTTAGCCCTGAGAAAGATGTTCTGTGGATTTGGGGATGAAGGATCTGTGTAACCCAGATTCCTCATTCTTCCATAGCAAGAAGTCATGTAGTTTTTTGTATATGAGGACTCACATTAGCCAGATACCTTCTTTATTATCACCAAGACACCGAGGCAATTCCTGGTAATGTAGAAGTCTTGTTTACATATCAATAGAAAGACTCCCAGAAGTTTCCAGGGAACTGGAATCCAAGATTCCTACTTCCCCTTAACAAGATAACCTAAAAGTGTGGAATACCCAAAATCCAATGTCGGAATTCCCACCAGACCAACCACAAGAAATTTCTGTAATTTGAGGTAACCTGAATCAAGCGATTTGGTATCAAAATGTCATTTGCTCCTAGGGTATTGGGTTATGGCCAAAGATGTTCGTTGGAAACAAATGGATTTGTAGGGCCAGATTCTGGATCACAACTATCAAGAGGACCGGAAAGTTCCTGGGGATTAGTAATGACATGTTTTTGTATTCACACAGCAAGTGTCTCTGAATAATGATGGGACCTAGAAGCCCAGATTCCTGGATAAACCTTATCAAAAGGCCCTTTAGATTTTAGTGATTGACCACTCCCAGACCTGGATTCACTATTCGTTCTCAGATAGATGTCCAGATTTTTGCTGGCTATGTGGATTCCAAAACTCTATATACAAATAGACAGATACCCAGAAGTTTCCTATGGACGTGGAATCCATGATTCCTGGTTACCCATAAAACTAGGTACTAAATATTTGGCAACCTCAAAACACCCAGCCCCTATCCAAATGGAGGGACAATGGAAATTTTAGAATTACAAGGTACAACTTAAGAAAAGAGTTACATACAAATATAGCGAGATGATTTTTGATCCTGGAATCTGACCTTTCTTGTCCTGAGGAACCCAAAGGACTTATAGGGAGAGATTCTCTGTTACAACTATCAAGATGACCAGAAAGTACCTGGGATTATAATGACACAATTGTCATTTCCAAATGGCAATTAGCCCTGAGGAAGGTGGAAATAGCAGCCCATATTACCAATTAGTCTTTATAAAGAGGTCCTGTAGATATCATGGATTGAGGAGTACCATAACTCATATTCCTCTTTTGTTCTCCTGAAGATGCCCAGACGTTTCCTGGCAAAATGGAAGTGTAAAGTCCTATATACAAATACTCATTCGACCAGAAGTTCCCCAGAGCCCTGGAATCCAGGACTGCTGGTTCCCTTTTAAGAATAGTACAAATATGTGGGATCTCCTAATCCCATGTTACGAATAAAAATCTGAAATTCCAGCAGTAGTTTCTGGTGCACGAGGTATACATTAAGCCAGAGATTACATTAAAAATTGGGAGATGATTCCTTGGGTTGTGGAATCTGTTCTTACAGGTCCCTGCAAAACAAACGGACCAGTAGGACAGATTATCAGTTACAACTGTCAGAGGAGCAGCTGGTTCATCGGGATTGGCAATGACCGATTTGTGGTATGCATATAGGAAGTAGCTCTGAAAATTATGGAGACCAGTACTTGTAAACTCCAAATTAGCATACAGAAAACTCCCTGTAGACATCTAAGTTGAGAACTACCTTAAGCCAGGGATAAATTAGCAACTGCCCAGAAGCTTATTGGTGAAATGAAATCCAAGTTTCCTTGTTCCAACTTAGTGAAAGGTGTAGATGCTTTCTGGGGACATAGGAGCCCAGATTCCTGTTTCATTCTCAGCAAAATGAACAGATGTTTCCTGGAGTCCTGGAAGTCCAGACTATTGGCTCCCAATAGAAACACGAAAGATCCTTGCTGTGGACTTGGAATCCAAGATTCCTGGTTCCACCCCAAGAATACCACCTATAAAATGTGCAACACTTCAATCCAAGGTCCTATTCCGAATTGCTAAACTACCAGAATTTTCTGGAGAGGAGTTAACCCTGAAGTCGGGGCTTACATACAAAAAGCTGGAGATGATTACCTGTGTCCTGGAATCTGGCCTTAGAGGATCCAAGAATCTAAAGAGAATTATAGTGCTAGATTCTCGTTTACCACTATGGAGAGGAGCAGAATGGTGCTGGAGTTCTTGGATGACTGATTCATACTATACACATAGCAAATAACTCTGAAATGTGAGGACCTCGAAGCCTTGATTCTTGCAGGTCTTAGGAAGTCATCCTATAGTTTTTTGGTATTGAGGCTTCGTATAACCCAGATTCAATCTTCTTTCTTTTCAAGAGACTTTGTAGTTTCCTGTATATGATGCCGCACATTACCCAGATTTTTGCCTGAAAACCTTGATTCTTTTTAGCCCTTAGCAAGACGCCCTGTTGATTTTTGGGACTGAGGACTCATGTAATCAAGATTCCTTGTTATTCCTTAGCAGAGGCAGTGTGGTTTCTTGTGTATGAGGATTCCCATAACACAGATTACTGCTTCCAAACCCTGTTCTTTGTTTTGCCCTTAACAGCATGGCTTGTAGTTTTTAAGGAATGAGGAAACGTGTATACCCAGATTCCATATTCTTCCTTAGCAAGCGGTCGTGTAGTTTCCTTTATATGAGGACAGATGACCAGATGTTTCATAGGGAAGAGGCATCCATGATTCCTGGTCATGCATAAAAATACATACTAAATATTTGACAACATCAAAACCCCCTGCCTCTATCCTAATAAAAGGACAATCAGAAGTTTTAGGATTACAAGGTATATCTTAAGACAAGAGTTACATATAAATATGGCGACATGATTCTTTGGATCCTGGCATCTGGCCTTACTTGTCCCGAGGAACCCAATGGACTTGTATGGGCAGATTCTCGGTAATAACTATCAACAGTAACAGAGGTAGCTGGGAATGTATAATGACATAATTGTCGTATCCAAATGGCTTGTAGCCATGAAGAATATGGGAATCTAGACACCCAGATTCCAGATCAGTTCTAATAAAAAGGCCCAGTGAAATTCTTGGATGTAGGGCTCCTGTAACTCAGATTCCTTTTTTTTTCTTAGGAAGACACCCACACGTTTCGTGGCGACGTGGATGTACAAACTTTATATAGCAATACATATACACCCAGAAGGTTCCCATGTTTCTGGAATCCAAGATTACTGGATCCCAGTTAAAAATACATCCTAAAGATATGGGAACACCTAATTTCATGTTCCAAATATTAACCAGAACGTCCAGGAGTAGTTTCAGTTGAACAAGGTAAACCTGAAGCCAGTGATTGCATAAAAAAATGGAGAGATGATTCCTTGTGTTGTGGAATCTGGCCTTACAAAACCTTGCCAAACAAAGAGACCAGTAGGCCATATTCTCAGTTACAACTATCAAGATGAGCAGCAGGTTCCTGGGGATCGGAAATGACTGATTTGTGGTATGCTTATAGGATGTAGCTCTGAATAATGTGGGGACCTGTGTTCCCAGATTCCAAATTAGTTTTTAGCAAAACTCCCCAGATTCCTAGGTATGAGAACTACTTTAAGCCAGAGATAAGTTAGCAATTGTTCAGAAGTTTTCAAGTCACATGGAAACAGAGTTTCCTGATTTCTCCTTAGTAACATGTGTAGAAACTTTCTGGGATAGAGTGACCCAGATTCCTGTTTCGTTTTAAGCTATATGACCAGATGTTTCATAGGGCCCTGAAAGTCCAGACTCTTGTCTACCCATAGAAAGATGACAAGAATATTCCTGTGTACCTGGAATCCAAGATTCCTGGTTCATTCCCAAAAATACCTCCTAAAAAATATACAACAACTAAACCCAAGACCCCAATTCAGAAGAGCTGAACTACTAGAAGATTCTGAAGTATGAGGCAACCCTGATGTCAGGGCTTACATACAAAAAGCATGAGATGATTTCTTTTGTCTCGGAATCTGGCATTAGATGTTCAGAGAATATATATGGACTTCTAGTGCCAGTTTATCATTTAAAACTGTCAAGATGTCCAGAAAGTTCTTGGAGTTCTGGAATGACTTGTTCGTAATATCCACATACTAAATACCTTTGAAACATATGGGGAGTTCAAAGCCCTGATTGCTTAGTCCTTGCCAAGATGCACTGTAGATTTTTGGAGTTGAGGACTCGTATAACCCAGATTCTTTATTCTTCCATAGAAGGAGACTGTGTAGTTTCCTGTATATTTGGACTCCCCTTGCCCAAATAACTGCTTCCAAATCCTGATCCTTGTTTAGCCCTTAGCAAGACGCCTTGTGGTTTTTTGTGATTGATGACACGTTTATAACCAGAGTCCTTATTCTTTCTTAGGAAGAGGTCATGTAGTTTCCTTTTTATAAGGACAGATGTCCAGATGTTTCCTAGGGACGTCACATCCATGATTCCTGTTTACACTTAAAAATACGTACTAAATATTTGTCAACCTCAAAATCCCCTGCCTCTATCCAAATAGAAGGACAATCGGAAGTTTTAGGATTTCAATGTACATCTTAAGACAATAGTTACCTACAAATATGGCAAGATGATTCTTTGGGTCCTGAAATCTGTCCTTACTTGTCCCAAGGAACTCAACTGACTCATAGTGAGAGATTCTCGGCTACAACTATCAAGATGACCAGAAGGTACCTGGGATCATAATGACACAATTGTCATTTCCTAATGGCAATTAGCCCTGAATAATGTACAACTAGAAGCCCAGATTCCCAATTAGTCTTTATAAAGAGGCCCTGTAGATATCTTGGATTGAGGAGTACCATAACTCAGATTCCTCTTTTGTTCTCCTGAAGACGCTGGAACATTTCCTGGCAAAATGGAAGTGTAAGCTCCTATATACCAGTACTCATTCGACCAGAAGTTCCCAGGGCCCTGGAGTCCAGGACTGCTGGTTCCCTTTTAAGAAAACCTACAAATATGTGGGATCCCCTAATCCCATAAAGTGAATAAAAATCGGAAATTCCAGCAGTTGTTTCTGGTGTATGAGGTATACATGAAGTCAGAGATTACATTAAAAATTGGGAGATGATTCCTTGGGTTGTGGAATCTGGTCTTACAGGTCCCTGCAAAACAAATGGACCAGTTGGACAGATTATCAGTTACAACTGTCAGAGGAGCAGCTGGCTCACTGGGATTGGTAATGAACGATTTGTGGTATGCATATAGGAAGTAGCTCTGAAAATTATGGAGCCCAGTACTCGTAAACTCCAAATTAGCATTTAGAAAAGTCCCTGTAGACTTCTAAATATGAGAACTACCTTAAGCCAGGGATAAATTAGCAACTGCCCAGAAGTTTACTGGTGAAATGGAATCCAAGTTTTCTTGTTCCAACTTAGTGAAAGGTGTAGATGCTTTCTGGGGACATAGGGGCCCAGATTCCTGTTTCATTCTCAGCAAAATGACCAGATGTTTCCTGGTGCCCTGGAAGTCCAGACTATTGGCTCCCAATAGAGAGATGAAAGATTGTTGCTGTGGACTTGGAATCCAAGATTCCTGGTTCCACCCCAAGAATACCACCTATAAAATGTGCAACACTTCAACCCAAGGTTCTAATTCCGAATCTCTTAACTGCCAGAAGTTTCTGGAGTTGAGTTAACCTTGAAGTCTAGGCTTACATAAAAAAGCCAGAGATGATTACCTGTGTCCCGGAATCTGGACTTAGAAGATCCGATCCAAGAATCTAAATGGAATTGTAGTGCTAAATTATCGTTTACCACTATGGAGAGGAGCAGAATGGTGCTGGAGTTCTCGGATGACTGATTAATAATATACACATAGCAAATAACTCTGTAAAATGTGGGGGCCTTGAAGCCCTGATTCTTGCAGGCCTTAGCAAGTCATCCTGTAGGTTTTTGGTATTGAGGATTCATATAACCCAGATTCAATCTTCTTCTTTTCAAGAGTCCGTGTAGTTTCCTTTATATGATGACTCCCATTACCCAGATTCCTGCCTGAAAACCTTGATTCTTTTTAGCCCTTAGCAAGATGCCCTGTAGATTTTTGGGATTGAGGAATCGTGTAACCAAGTTTCCTTATTATTCCTTAGCAAAGACCGTGTAATATCCTGTATATGAGGACTCCCATAACACAGATTCCTGCTTCCAAACCCTGTTCTTTGTTTTGCCCTTAACAACACGCTTTGTAGTTTTTTGGGATTGAGAACACGTGTATACCCGGATTCCATATTCTTCCTTAGCAAGAGATTGTGTAGTTTCCTTTATTTGATGACAGATGAGCAGATACTTCCTAGGGACGTGGCATCCATGATTGCTGGTTACACATAAAAATACCTACTAAGTATTTTTCAAACTCAAAACTCCACACCTCTATCCAAATAGAAGGACAATCGGAAGTTGTATGATTACAAGGTACATCTTAAGACAAGAGTTACATACAAATATGGTGAGATTATTCTTTGTGTCATGAAATCTGGCCTTACTTGTCTCGAGGAACCAAATGGACTTGTATGGACAGATTCTCAGTAACAACTATCAAGAATACCCAAGGTAGCTGGGAATCTCTACTGACTCAATTGTCGTATCCAAATGGCATGTAGCTATGAAGAATGTGGGGATCTAGAAGCCCAGATTCCAGATAAGCCCTCATAAAGAGGCCCTGTAAAATTCTTGGATTGAGGACTCCTGTAACCCACATTCCTTTTTGTTTCTCAGTAAGATGCCCGGACGTTTCCTGGAGATGTGGATGTACAATTCATACATACCAATACTCATACGCCCAGGAAGTCCTCAGGATCCCGGTATCAAGATAACTGGATCCCACTTAAGAATACATCCTAAAGATGTTGGAACCCCTAATCCCATGTTCTGAATATTAACCAGAACTTTTAGCAGTAGTTTCCGGTGTACGATGTATGCCTGAAGCCTGAGATTATATTAAAAAATGGGGAGATGATTCCTTGGTTTGTGGAATCTGGTCTAACAGGTCTCCATGAAGCAAATTGACCAGTGGGCCAGATTATCAGTTACAAATATCACGAGCAGCTACTGGTTCCTGAAGATTGGTAATGACCAATTTGTGGTATTCTATAGGAAGTAGCTCTAAAAAATGGGGGACCAGGACTTCCAAACTCCAAATTAGCATTTAGAAAAGTCCCTCTAGACATCTAACTATGAGAATTACGTTTATCCAGGGATAAATTATAACTGCCCAGAAGTTTAGTGGTGAAATGGAATCCAAGTTTCCTTGTTCCACCTTAGTAACAGGTGTAGATGCTTTCTGGGTGTATATGACCCAGATTTTTGGTTCGTTCTCAGCAAAACAACTAGATGTTTCCTGTTGCCCTGGAAGTCCAGACTCTTGGCTCCCAATAGAATGATGAAAGATTGTTCCTGAGGACTTGGAATGCAAGTTTCCTGGACGCATCCCAGGAATACCTCCTAAAAAATGTGCTACACCTAAACCCAAGGTCCTAATTCCGAATCACTGAACCACCAGAAGTTTCTGGAGAAGAGGTAACCCTGAAGTAGAGAATTACATTAAAAAACCCAAAATGATTACTTGTTTTCTGGAATCTAGCCCTAGAGGATCCAAGAATCTAAATGGAATTGTAGTGCCATATTCTACTTTACCACTATGGTGAGGACCAGAATTTTGCTGGAGTTCCCGAAGGACTGATTCATAATATACACAGAGCAAATTACTATGAAAAATATGGGGAATTTGAAGCTCTGATTCTTATAGGCCTTAGCAAGATGTACTGAAGGTTTTGGCTATTGAGGACTCGTGTAACCCAGATTCAATCTACTTGCTTTTCAAGAGGCCATGTAGTTTCCTGCATATGATGACTCCCATTACCCAGATTCCTGCTTCAAAACCCTGATTCTTGTTTAGCCCTTAGCAAGACGCCTGTAGATTTTAGGGATTGAGGACTCATGTAACCCCGATTCCTTATTCTTCCTTAGCAAGAGACCATGTAGTTTCCTGTATATGAGGACTCCCATTACACAGATTCCTGCTTCCAAACCCTGAACCTTGGTTAGCCCTTTGCAAGACACCCTGTAGAATTTTGGGATTGAGGAAATGTGTATAACCAAGATTCCATATTCTTCTTTAGCACGAGGTAATGTAGTTTGCTTTATATGAGGAACGATGCCCAGAAGTTTCCTAGGGACGTGGCATCCATGATTCCTGGTTACACTTAAAAATACGTACTAAATATTTGGCAACTTCAATACCCCGGCACCTATCCAAATAGAAGGACAAACAGAAGTTTCAGGATTACATGGTACATCTTAAGAAATGAGTTACATACAAATATGGCAGGGGTTATTCTTTGGGCCCTGGAATTTGGCCTTATTGTCCTGAGGGACACAATGGACTTGCAGGTACAGATTCTCAGTTACAACTCTCAAGAAGTCAGAAGGTACCTGGGAGCCTATAATGAAAAAATTTCATAACCAAGTGGCATGTAACCCTGAAGATTGTGGGGAACTAGAAGCCCAGATTCCAGATAAGCCCTTTAAAAGAGGCCCTGTAGAATTCTTGGATTGAAGACACCTGTAACCCAGATTCCCTTTTTCTCAGGAAGTCGCCCAGACGTTTCCTCATGATGTGGATGTACAAACAATTATATACCAACACTCATATGTCCAGAATGTCCCCAGGGACCTGGAATCAAAGTTTACTGGATCCCCCTTAAGAATACGCCCTATATATAAGCCAGAAAGTCCAGCAGTAATTTCTGGAGTACGAGGTAAACCTGAAGCTAGAGATTGCATTAAAAATGGCAGGATGATTCCTTGGGTGGTGAATCTGGCCTTACAGGTCAGTGCAAAACAAACAGACCAGTAGGCCAGAGTCTAGTCTACAATTATCAAGATAGCAGCAGATTCCTGGGTATCAGTAATGTCTTAATTGTGGTATGCATACAGGACGTAGCTCTGAATAGTGTGGGAACCAGGACTCCCAGATTCCAGATTAGCATTTAGCAAAATTTCTTGTAGATTCCAAGGTATGAAAACTACCTTAAGCCAGAGATAAGTTAGTAATTGTTCAGAAGTTTGCATGTCATATGGAAACAGAGTTTCCTTGTTCTGCCTTGGTAACATGTGTAGAAGCTTTCTGGGGACATAGTGACCCAGATTCCTGTTTCATTCTCAGCAAAATGACCAGATATTTCCTGGTGCCCTGGAAGTCCAAGCTCTTGGCTCCCAATTGAAAGATGCCAAGAATGTTCCTGTGGACTTGGAATCCAAGATTCCTGGTTCATTCCTAAAAATACCTCCTATAAAATGTGCAACACCGAAACCCAAGGTCCTAATTTGCAATTGTTGAACCACCAGAAGTTTCGGGAATACGAGTACCATCAAGTCAGTGCTTACATACAAAAAACCCAAGATGATTACTTGTGTCCTGGAATCTAGCCTTAGAGAATTTGAGAATCTAAATGGACTTGTAGTTCCTGGTTCTCATTTACAACTATCGAGAGGACCAGAATGTTGCTGGAGATCTGGAATGACTGATTCATAATATCTACACAACAAATAGCTCTGAAATATGTGGGGACGTCAAAGCTCGGATTCTTGTAGGCCTTAGCAAGATGCCTTGTAGATTTTTGAAATTGAGGACTTGTGTAAACCAGATTCCTTATTCTTCCTTAGCAAGAGGCCATGCAGCTTCCTGTATATGAGGACACCATCACCCAGTTTCCTGCTTCAAAACCCTTATTCTCTTTTCGCCCATTGCAAGACACCCTGTAGATTTTTGGGATTGAGGCTCATTTAGCTCAGATTCCATATTCTTCCTTAGCAAGAGGCCATGTAGTTTCCTGTATATGAGGACTCCCATTGCCCAGATACCTACTTTGGAACCCTGATTCTTGTTTAGCCCTTACCAAGACACCCTGTAGACTTTCAGAATTGAGGACTCTTGTAACCCAGATTCCTTATTCTTCCTTAGCAAGAGGCTGTGTATTTTCCTGTATGTAAGGACTCCCATTACGAAGATTACTGCTTCTCTTTCAGCAAAATGCTGAGATATTTCTGGATGATGTAAAAATCCAGTTGTTTGGATATCAATGGAAAGACTCCTAAATGGTTCCTCAGGAACTGGAATCTAAGATTCCTGGTTCCTTAAGAAGACAGTAAAAACATGTGGGAATCCCATAAACCCAATGTCTGAATTACCACCAGCCTGTCTACAATAAATTTCTGTAGTTTGAGCATACCTGAATCAAGCGATTTTGTACCAAAATACCATTTGATTCCTGGGGTACTGGATTATCACTGAAAATGTTTTAGGAAACAAATGGACTTGTAGGGACAGATTCTCGATTACAACTATGAAAAGGACTGGACACTTCCTGGGGATCTGTAATGACAGAGTTTGGATTTCATCGCAGCAATTAGCTCTGAAAAATGTAGGGTCCTGGAGCCAAGATTCCTGATTAAACCTTATCAAGAGGCCCTGTAGATTTCGTCAATTGAGGACTCCCATAACCCAGATTCACTTTTGATTCTCAGCAAGATGCCCTCATTTTCTTTGGCGATGTGGATTCCAAAACTTTGTATATAAATAGACAGATGCACAGAATTTTCCTAAGGACGTGTAATCCATGATTCCTGGTTACATTTTAACATATGTACTATATATTTGGCAACCTCAAAACCCCCAGCCCCTATCGAAATAGAAGGACAAACGAAAGTTTTAGGATTCCAAGGTACATCTTAAGACAAGAGTTGAATACAAATATAGTGATATGATTCTTTGGGACATGGAATCTTGCCTTAGGCGTCATGAGGAACCCAATGGACTTATAGGTACACATTCTCTGTTACAGCTATCAAGAGGAACAGAAGTGTGCTGGGAATCCTAGTGACACAATTGTAGTATTCAAGTGACAAGCAGCTCTAACGAATGTGGGGAGCTATAAGACAGAATTCCAGATTGACCCTTATAAAGAGGCCCTGTAGAATACTTGGATTGACCACTCGGGTAACCCAAATTCCATTTTTGTTCTCAGGAAGATTCCCGGACCATTCTTGGTGACGTGGAAGTACAAACTCTTATAGAGCAATACTCATACGCCCAGAAGGTCCCCAGGCATGTGGAATCCAAGATTGATGGTTCCCCCATAAGAATACATCCTAAATATGTGGGAACCCCTAATCCAAATTTCTTAATATCAACAGAAATTCCAGCAGAAGTCTTTGGAGTACGAGGTAAACCTGAAGCCAGAGATTACATTAAAAAATGGTGAGATTATACCTTGGGTGTGTAATCTGGCTTTACAGGTACCTGCAAAACAAACGGATGAGTAGGCCAGATTCTCAGTTACAACTATCAAGAGGAACAGCAGGTTGGGTAATGACTGATTTGTTGCATGCATATAGGAAGTAGTTCTTAAAAATGTGGGCACCAGGACTCCCAAATTCCTGATTAGCATTTCAAAAAGTCCCTGTAGACTTCCAGGTATGAGAACTACCTTAAGCCTAAGATAAATTAGCAACTGCCCAGAAGTTTGCTGGTCATATGGAAACCGAGTTTCCTTGTTCCAACTTAGTTACATATGTAGAAGCTGTCTGGGGATATAGTGACCCAGATTCCTGTTTCATTCTCAGCAAAATGACCAGATGTTTCCTGGTGCCCTGGAAGTCAAAACTCTTGGCTCCCAATAGAATGATGCCAAGAATGTCCCTGTGGACTTGGAATCCAAGCTTCCTAGTTCCTTCCCAAAAACATCTCCTAAAGAAATGTGCAGTACCTAAACCCAAAGTACTAATTCCGCATAGCTAACCTCCAGAAGTTTCTGGAGTACTAGGTAAACCTGAAGGCAGGATTTACATACAAAAAACAGAGATGATTAATTGTGAACTGGGATCTGGTTTTAGAGGATCTGAGAAACTACATGGGCTTGTGCCTGATTCTCGTTTACAACTATCGAGAAGACCAGAATATTACTGGAGTTTGGGAATGACTGATTCATAATATCCACATAGCAAATAGCTCTGAAAAATGTGGGGATGTAAAAGCCCGGATTCTTGTAGGCCTTTGCAAGACGCCTTGTAGATTTTTGGTATTGAGGACTCATGTAAACCAGATTCCTTATTCTTCCTTAGCAAGAGACCATGTAGTTTCCTGTATATGAGGACTCCCATTCCCCAGATACCTGCTTCAAAACCCAGATTCTCTTTAACCCTTAGCAAGTCATCCTGTAAAATTTTGGGGTTGAGGACTTGTGTCACCCAGATTCCTAATTCTTCCTTAGCAAGAGGTTGTGTTTTTTCCTGTATATGAGGACTCCTATTAATCAGATTCCTGCTTTGAAAGCATGGTTCTTGTTTAGTCTGTAGCAAGATGCCCTGTAAATTTTTGGGATTTAGGACTCATGCAACTCAAATTCCTTATTCTTCCTTAGCAAGAGGCCATGTAGTTCCTGTATATGAGGAATCCCAAATACCCAGGTTCCTGCTTCTTTCTCAGCAAGACACCGAGATATTTCCTGATGACGTAGAAGTCTAGTTGTTTGAATATCAATAGAAAGACTCCCAGATGGTTCCTGGGGAACTGGAATTCAAGATTCCAAGACCCTTAACAGGACACCCTAAAAATGTGGAAACATCTAAAGTCAATTTCACAAATCCCAACAGCCGGACCACAAGAAATTTCTGTAGTTTGAGGTAACCTGAAGCACGACATTTTTTACTAATGCCATCTTATTCTTTGGGTACTGTATTATGGCCAAAGATGTTCCTAGGAAACTAGAGGACTTGTAGGGTCAGATCCTCGATTACAACTATCAAGAGGACTGGAAAGTTCCTGTGGATCTCTAATGACAGATTTTGGGTATCCATGCAGCAAGTAGCTCTGAGAAATGTGGGGACATAAAAAGCTCAGATTCCTCCTTAGAACTTATGAAGAGGCCCCATAGATTTTGGCGATTGGGGACTACCTGTACCCAGATTCACTTTTCGTTCTCAGCATGGTGCCCTGATTTCCCCTGGTGATGTGGATTCCAAAACTCTGCATACAAATAGACCGATGCCCAGAAGTTTCCTAGGGATATGGAATCCATCATTCCTGGTTACCCTTAAAATATGTACTAAATATTTGGCAACCTCAAAAATCCCGGCCCCTATCCAAATAGAAGGACAAACGGATCTTTTAGGATTACAAAGTACATCTTAAGAAAATAGTTACATACAAATATGGAGAGTTGATTCTTTGGGTCCTGGAATCTGGCCTTAGTAGTCCCGAGGAACCCAATGGGCTTGTAGGGACAGATTCTCTGTTACAACTATCAAGAAGACCATAAGGTTGTTGGGAATCTATAATGACACAACTGTCCTTACCAAGTAGCAAGTAGCACTGAAGAATGTGGGGAACTTGAAGCCCAGATTTCAGGTAAGTCCTTATAAAGATGCTCTGTAGAATTATTGGATTGAGGACTCCGATAACCCAGATTCCTTTTTTGTTCTCAGGAAGACGCCTGGACATTTTCTGGTGACGTGGATGTAAAAACTCTTATATACCAATACTCATATGCCCAGAAGGTCCCCAGGCAAATGGGATCAGAGATTTCTGGTTCCCCCTTAAGAATACATCCTAAATATGTAGTAACCCCTAATCCCAAGTTCCGAATATCAACCAGAAAATCCAGCAGTAGTTTCTGGAGTACGAGGTAAACCTGAAGCCAGAGATTACATTAAAAAATGGAGATATGATTCTTTGGGTTGTGGATTCTGGCCTTACAGGTCCCTGCGAAACAAATGGAACAGTAGGCCAGATTCTCAGTTACAACTATCAAGATGAGCAGCAGGTTCCTGGGGATCAGTAATGACCGATTTGTCGTATGTATATGGGAAGTAGCACTGAAAAATTGGGGACCAGGTCTCCCAAATTCCTGATTAGCATTTAGACAATCCTTGTAGACTTCTACATATGAGAACTACCTTAAGTCAGGGATAAATTAGCAACTGCCCAGAAGTTTGCTCGTCACCTGGAAACCGAGTTTCCTTGTTCCACCTTAGTAAAATGTGTAGAAGCTTTATGGGGACATAGTGACCCAGATTCCTATTTCGTTCCTAGGAAAACGACCAGATGTTTCCTGGTGCCCTGTAAGTACAGACTCTTGGCTCCCAAAAGAAAGATGCCAATAATTTCCTGTGACTTGGAATCCAGGATTCCTGGTTCCCTCTCAAAAATACATCGTAAAAAATGTGCAACTCCTAAACCCAAGATCCTAATTCTGAATAGCTGAACCACCAGAAGGTTCTGGAGTACGAAGTTACCCTGAAATCTGGGCTTACTTGAAAAAAAACCCCGAGATGATTGCATGTATGCTGGAATCTGGCCTTACAGGATCCGGGAATGTAAATGGACTTGTAGTGCCTGATTCTTGTTTACAACTATTGTGAGGTCCAGAATGTTATGGAAGTTTTGGAATGACTGATTCATAATATCTACACAGCAAATAGCTCTGAAAAATGTGGAGATGTCGATGGCCGGATTCTTGAAGGTCTTAGCAAGACGCCGTGTAGATTTTTGGTATTGATAACTCGTGAAAACCAGATTCCTTATTCTTCCTTAGCAAGAGACTGTGTACTTTCCTGAATATGAGGACTCGCTTTACCAGATTCCTGCTTCTTCCTCAGCAAGATGCTGAGGTATTACCTGATGACGTAGAAGTCCATTTGTTTGGATATCAATAGAAAGACTCCCAGATGGTTCCTGGGGAATTGAAATCCAAGATTCCTGGTTCTCCATAATAAGACAGCATAAACATGTGGAATCGGCTAAACCCAATGTCCGAATTACCACCAACCCGTCTACAAGATATGTTTGCATTTTAAGGGATGCTGATTCAAGCGATTTTGAACCAAAATGCCATTTGATTCCTGGGGTACTGTATTATGGCCAAAAATATTCCAAGGCGACAAATGGACTTGTAGGGCCAGATCCTCGATTACAACTATCAAGAGGACCAGAAAGTTCCTGGGGATCAGTAATGACAGTTTTTGGGTATACTCGCAGTGATTAGCTCTGAAAAATATAGGGACCTAGAAGCCCAGATTCCTAATTAAACCTTATCAAGAGGCCCTGGAGATTTCGGTGATTGAGTACTCCCATAACCTGGATTCCTTTATGTTCTCAACAATATGACGTGATTTTCTCCGGCGATGTGGATTCCAAAACTCTGCATACAAAGAGACAGATGCCCAGAAGTTTCCTAGGGACGTGAAATCCATGATTCCTGGTTACACTTAGTTTAGTTCACATAGTGACCCAGCTGTTTAGTTCACAACAAAACGACCAGATTTTTCCTGGTGCCCTCGAAGTCCACACTCTTGGCTCCCAATAGAAAGACCCAAGAATGTACCTGTATACTTGGAATTCAAGAATCCTGATTACCTCCCAAAAATATCGCCTAAAAAATGTGCAACACCTAAACCCAAGGTCCTAATTCCAAATAGTTGAACCACCAGAAGTTTCTGGAGTATGAGGTAACCCTGAAGTCAGGGTTTGTATACAAAAAAGCTGAGATGATTACTCATGTCCTGGATCTGACTAGAGGATCTGATAATCTAAATGGATTTGTTGCCTGATTCTTATTACAACTATTGCGAGGACCAGAATGTTTTTGGAGTTCGGGAATGACTGATTCACAATATCCACATAGAGAATAGCTCTGAAAAATGTGGCGTCAAAGCCCGGATTCTTGTAGGCCTTAGCAAGATGCCCTGCACATTTTTGGTATTGAGGACTCGTGTAACCAAGATTCTTTATTCTTCCTTAGCAAGAGGACGTGTTGTTTCCTGTATATGAGGACTACCATTCCCCAGATTACTGCTTTGAAACCCTGATCCTGTTTTAGCCCTTAGCAAGACGCCCTGTAGATTTTTGGTTTTAAGGACTCGTGTAAACCAGATTCCTTATTCTTCCTTAGCCAGAGGCTGTGTAGTTTTCTGTATATGATGACTCCATTACTCAGATTCCTGCTTTGAAACCCTGATTCTTTTTTAGCCCTTAGCAAATGCCCTATAGATTTTTGTGATTGAGGACTAGTGTAACCCAGATTCCATTTTCTTCCTGAGCAAGTGGCCATGTAGTTTCCAATATGAGGACTCCCATTCCCCAGATATCTGATTCGAAACATTGATTCTGTTTATGCCTTAGCAAGACACCCTGTTGATTTTTGCTATTGAGGACTCGTGTAACCCAGATTCCTTTGCTTCCTTAGCAAGAGGCCCTGCAGTTTCCTGTATACGAGTACTCCCATTACCCAGATACTTGCTTTGAAACCCTGATTCTTGTTTAGCACTTTGGAAAACGCCCTGTAGATTTTTGGGATTGAGGACTCGTGTAAACCAGATTCCTTATTTTTCCTTAGCAAGAGGCTGTTTAGTTTCCTGTATATGAGGACTCCCCTTACCCAGATTCCTGCTACTTTTTCAGAAAGAACGAGATATTTCCTGATGACGTAAAAGTCCAGTTGTTTGGATATAAATAGAAAGACTCCAAGATGGCTCCTGGGGTACTGGTATCCAAGATTCCTGGTTTCTCTTAACAAGACACTCTAAATATGTGGAAACCCTGATTCTTTTTTAACCCCTTAGCAAGATGCCCTTTAGATTTTTGGGATTGGGCACTTGTGTAACCCAGATTCTGTATTCTTCCTTAGCAAGACCCCATGTTGTTTCCAATATGAGGACTCACATTCCCCAGATACTTGCTTCGAAACCCTGATTCTTGTTTATCCCTTATCAAGACGCCCTGTAGATTTTTGAGATTGAGGACTCGTGTAACCCACATTCTGTATTCTTCCTTAGAATGTGGCCGTGTAGTTTCCTGTATATGAGGATTCCCATTACCCAGATTCCTGTTTCTTTCTCAGCAAGATGGCGAGAAATTTTCTGATGACGTATAAGTCCATTTTTTTGTATATCAATAGAAAGACTCCCAGATGGTTCCTGGGGAGCTGGTATACAAGATTTCTGGTTCCCCTTAACAAGACATCCTAAAATGTGGAATCTTCTAAACCCAATGTCCCAATTCTCACCATCCGACCACAAGAAATTTTTGTAGTTTGAGGTAACCTGAAGCAAGGGATTTTGTACCAAAATGCCATTTCCTTCCTGGGGTACTATAATATGGCCGAAGTTGTTCCTAGGAAACAAAAGGACTTGTAGGACCAGATCCTTGATTACAACTATCAAGAGGACCAGAAAGTTCCTGGGAATCTGTAATGACAGATTTTGGTTATACACGCAGCAAGTAGCCCTGAAAAGTATAAGGACCTAGAAGCCTAGGTTCCTCATTAAAGCTTATAAAGTGAACATAAAGATTTCAGTGATTGTGGACTCTCAGGACCTGGATCCCCTTTTAGTTCTCAGCAAGACGCCCTGATTTTGACTGGTGATGGGGATTCCAAAACTGTGTATACAAATAGACAGATGTCCAGAAGTTTCCTAGGGATGTGGAATCCATGATACCTGGTTACACGTAAAAATATGTACTAAATATTTGGCACCCTCATATCCCCTGGCTCCTATACAAATAGGACAAATGGAAGTTTTAGGATTACAAGGTACATCTTAAGACAAGAGTTACATACAAATATGGAGAGATGATTCTTTGGGTTCTGGAATCTGGCCTTAGTTTTCCTGAGGAACCCAACGGACTTGAAGGGACAGGTTATCCATTAAAACTATCAAGGGGAGTAGAATGTTGCCTGGAATCTATAAAGACCCAATAGTCATTTCCAATTGGCCTGTAGCCCTGAATAATGTGGGGTAATAGAAGCCCGGATTCCAGTAGAGTCCTTATAAAGATGCCCTGTAAAATTCTTGGATGTAACCCAGATTCCTTTTTTTTTTTCAAGAAGACGTTCGGACGTTTCCTGTCTATTTGGAACTGCAAACTCTTACATATAAATACTCATACGCCCAGTAGGTCCCCAGGGACTTGTAATCCAAGATTGCTTATTCCCCCATAAGAATACGTCCTAAATATGTGGGAACCTGTAATCCCTTGTTCTGAATATCAACCAGAAAGTCCTGCATCAGTTTCTACAGTATGAGGTAGAAGATTACATAAAAAAGGTACATGAGGTAGAGTATGAAGCCAGAGATTACATAAAAAAATGACGAGAAGATTTCTTGGGATGTGGAATCTGGCCTTACAGTTCCCTGCGAAAGAAACAGACCAGTGGCCAGATTCTCATTTGCAACTACACGATGAGCAGCAGGTTCCTGGGGATTCATAAAGACTGATTTGTGGTATGCATATTGGACATAGATCTGAATAGTGTGGGGAGCCAGACTTCCATGTTCCAGATTATCATTTAGGAAAAGTCCCTGTAGATTACTAGGTATGAGGACTATCTTAAGCCAGGGATAAGTTAGAAATAGTTCAGAAGTTTGCAAGACACATGGAAACAGAGTTTCCAGATTCCACTTTAGTAACACGTGTAGATGCTTTCAGGGAACATAGTACCTAGTTTCCTGTTTCATTCTAAACAAAACGACCAGATGTTTCCTGGTGCTGTAGAGGTCCAGACTCTTGTCTACCCATGCAAAGTTGACAAGAATATCACTGTGAACTTGGAATCCAAGATACCTGGTTCCCTACCAAAAATACCTCCTGAAAAATGTACAACACCTAAACCCAATGTCCTATTTTGGAACAGTTGAAATACCAGAAGTTTCTGGAATATGAGGTAACCCTGAAGTCAGGGCTTACATACAAATAATCTGAGATGATTACGTGTTTCCTGGAATCTGGCATTAGAGGATTCAACAATCTAAATGGACTTGTAGTGTCAGATTCTCGTTTACAACTACCAAGATGACCAGAATGTTACTGGAGTCCTGGAATGATTGATTTGTAATATCCACATACCAAATACCTATGAAACATGTATGGAGCTCGAAGCCCTGATTCTTGTTTAGCCCTTAGCAAGACGCACTGTATATTTTTGGGATTGAGGACTTGTGTAATCCATATTCCTTATTCTTTCTTAGCAAGAGGTCGTGTAGTTTCCTGTATATAAGTACTCTCATTACCAAGATACCTGCTTTGAAACCTGATTATTTAGCCCTTAGCAAGACGTCCTGTATATTTTTGGGATTGTGGAATCATCTAACCCCGATTCCTTATTCGTATTTGCAAGAGGTTGTGTAGTTTCCTGTATATGAGGATACCCATTACACAGATTCCTGCTTCTAAACACTGATTCTTGGTTATCCCTTAGCAAGACGCCCTGGAGATTTTTGGGATTGAGGACTCACGTAGCCCAGATTCCTTATTCATTCTCAGCAAGGGTCAGTGTAGTTTCCTTTATATGAGAACTCCCATTACCCTGATACCTGCTTTGAAACCCTAATTCTTGGTTAGCCCTTAGAAAGATATTCTGTGTATTTTTGGGATTGAGGAGTTTTGTAACCCAGATTTTTCATTCTTCCTTAGCAAGAAGTCGTGTAGTTTTTTGTATATGAGGACTCCCATTACCCGGATTCCTACTTCATACTCAGCAAGACGCTGAGATATTTCCTGGTGACGTAGAAGTCCAGTTGTTTGAATATCAATAGAAAGACTCCTAGAAGTTTCCTGGGGAACTGGAATCCAAGATTCATGGTTGCCCTTAACCAAACATCCTAAAAATGTGGAATTCCCTAAATCCAATGTCCGAATTTCCACTAGACTGACTACAAGAATTTTCTGTAGTTTGAGGGAATGTGAATCAAGTGATTTTGTACTAAAATGCCATTTGATTCCTGGGTTACTGGATTATGGCCGAAGATGTTCCTAGGACAAAAATGAACTTGTATGGACAGATTCTCGATTACAAGTATCAAGAAGACTGGAAACTTCCTGGGGATCTATAATGACAGATTTTGGGTATCCTCGCAGCAAGTAGCTCTGAAAAATGTAGGAACCCAAAAGTGCAGATTCCTGATTAAACCTTATCAAAAGGCCCTGTAGATTTTGGTGATTGAGGACTCCCATAACTCGGAATCCCTTTTCAGTCTCAGGAAGATGCCCTGATTTTCCCTGGAAATTTGGGTTCTAAAACTGTGTATACAAATATACAGATGCCCAGAAGTTTCCTAGGGACGTGGAATTCATGATTCCTGGTTACCCTTTAAAGTGCATACTAAATATTTGGCAACCTCAAAACCCCAGCCCCAATCCAAATAGAAGGACAAACGGAAGTTTTAGAATTAAAGGTACATCTTAAGACAAGTGTTAAATACAAATATGGTGAGATGATTCTTTGGGACCTGGAATCTGGCTTTAGTTGTCCGAAGGAACCCAATGGACTTATTGGGACACATTCTCGGTTACATCTATCAAGAGGAACAGAAGGTTTCTGGGAATCTATATGACACAATTGTTGTATACAAGTGGCAAGTAGTCCTAGAGAATGTGGGGAACTAGAAACCCAGATTTAAGATTAGCCCTTATAAAGAGGCCCTGTAGAATTCTTGGATTGAGGACTCCCTTAACCCTGATTCCTTTTTCATTTTCATGAAGATGCCCGTGAGTTTCCTGGTGATGTGGAAGTACAACCTCTTATATACCAATAATCATATGTCCACAAGGTCCCCAGGGACCTGGTATCCAAGATTTCTGGTTCCCACTTAAGAATAAATCCTAAATATGTGGGAACACCTAATCCAAAGTTTCGTGTATCAACCAGAATGTCCATCAGTAGTTTCAGGAGTACGAGGTAAACTAAGCCAGAGATTACATTAAAAAATGGCGAGATGACTCCTTGGGTTGTGGAAATACCCTTACAGGTCCCTGTGTAACAAACAGACTAGTAGGCCAGATTCTCAGGTACAACTATCAAGAGGAGCAGCAGGTTCCTTTGGATCGGTAATGACCAATTTTTTTGTATGCATATAGGAATTACCTCTGAAAAATGTGGGGACCAGGACTCCCACATTCCTGATTAGCATTTCAAAAAGTTCCTGTAGACTCACTGGTTTGAAAACTACCTTAAGCCAGTGGTAAATTAGCAACTGCCCAGAAGATTTCTGGTCACATGGAAACCGAGTTTCCTTGTTCCACCTTAGAAATATGTGTAGAAGATTTCTGGGGACATAGTGACCCAGATTTCTGTTTCGTTCTCAGCAAAATGATCAAATGTTTCCTGGTGCCCTGGAAGTCCAGACTCTTGGCTCCCAATAGAAAGCCAAAATGTTCCTGTGGACTTGGAATCCAAGATTCCTTGTTCCCTACCAAAAATACCTCCTAAAAAATTTGCATCACCTAAACCCAAGGTCCTAATAACTGAACCATCAGAAGATTCTGGAATACGAGGTATCCCTGAAGTCAAGGCTTGCATACAAAAACCCGAGATGATTTCTTGTGTCCTATAATCTGGTCTTAGAGTATCCGAGAATCTAAATGGACTTGTAGTGCCTGATTCTCGAGTACAACTGTCGAAAGGACCAGAATGTTGCTGGAGATTGGGAATGACTGATTCATAACATCAACAAAGCAAATAGCTCTAAAAATGTGGGAACGTCGAAGCCCGGTTCTTGTAGGCCTCGACAAGACGCCTTGGAGATTTTTAGTATTGAGGACTTGTGTAACCCAGATTCCTTATTCTTCCTTAGCAAGAGGCCATGTAGTTTCCTCTATATGAGGAATCCATTACTCTGATTCCTGCTTTGAACCCTGATTTTTTTTTAGCTGTTAGCAAGGGGCCTGGAAGATATTTGGGATTGAGAACTCGTGTAACCAAGATCCATATTTTCCCTTAGAAAGAGGCCATGTAGTTTCCTGTATAAGAGAACTCCCATTCCCCAGATACCTGCTTCAAAAACCTTATTCTTGTTTACCCCTCAGCAAGACGCCCTGTAGATTTTGGGGATTGAGGACTTGTGTAAGCCAGATTCCTTATTCTTCCTTAACAAGAGGCCAGGTAGCTTCCTCTATATGAGGTCTCCCATTACCCAGATTCCTGCTTCGAAACCCTGATTCTTGTTTAGCCCTTAGCAAGATGCCCTTCAGATTTTGGGGATTGAGGACTCATATATTCCAGATTCCTTATTCTTCCTTAGCAAGAGACCATGTATTTTCCTGTATATGAGGACTCCCATTACCCAGATTCCTACTTCTTTCTCAACAAGATGGCGAGTTATTTCCTGATGACGTATCAGTCTACGTTTTGTATATAAATAGAAAGACTCCCAGGTAGTTCCTGGGGAACTGGAATCCAAGATTCCTGGTTCAACTAAACAAGACATCCTAAAATGTGGAATCCTCTAAATGCATTGTCCCAATTCCCACCATCATGACCACAAGAAATTTCTGTAGTTTGACGTAACCTGAGTTAGGGATTTTGTACTAAAATGCCATTTCATCCTGGGGTACTGTATTATGGCCGAAGGTCTTCCTAGGACACAAAAGGACTTGTAGTGCCAGTTCCTTGATTACAACTAACAAGAGGACCGGAAAGCTCTGGAGATCTGTAATGACATGTTTTGGTTATCCACGCAGCAAGCAGCTCTGAAAAATGTAAAGACCTAGAAGCCCAGATTCTGCATTAAAGTTTATAAGGAGGACATAAAAATTTCAGCGATTGAGCACTCCCAGAACCCGGATCTCCTTTTAGCTCTCAACAAAATGCCCTGATTTTCACTGGTGATGGGGTTTCCAAAACTGTCTCCTAGGGACGTGCAATCCATGATCCTGGTTACACGTAAAAAAATGTACTAAATTTTTGGCAACCTCAAATCCCCTGGCCCCTATCCAAATAGGATAAATGAAAGTTTTAGGATTACAAGGTACATCTTAAGACAAGAGTTACATACAAATATGGAGAGATGATTCTTTAGGTCCTGGAATCTGGCCTTGGTTATCCCAAGGAACCCAATGGACTTGAAGAGACAGATTATCCATTATAACTATCAATAGGACCAGAAGGTTGCTGGGAATCTATAATGACACAATTGTCATTTCCAAATGGCCTGTAGCCCTGAAGAATGTGGGGAACTAGAAGCCCGGATTCCAGTTAAGCCCTTATGAAGATGCCCTGTAAAATTCTTGCATTGAGTACTTCCGTAACCCAGATGCCTTTTTTGTACTCAGGAAGACATCCAGACGTTTCCTGCAGACGTGGAAGAAGAAACTCTTATATACAAATACTCACGCCCAGAAGGTTCCCAGTGACCTGGAATCCAAGATTGCTGATTCCCCCTTAAGAATACATCCTAAATATGTGGGAATCCGTAATCCCATGTTCTGAATATCAACCAGAAAGTCCTGCAGCAGTTTCTGGAGTATGAGGTAAACCTGAAGCCAGAGATTACATTAAAAAATGGTGAGATGATCCCCTGGGATGTGGAATCTGGCCTTACAGGTCCCTATGAAACAAACTGACCAGTAGGCCAGATTCTCATTTACACTATCAAGATGAGCAGCAGGTTTCTGGGGATCTGTAAAGACCAATTTGTGGTATGCATATAGGATGTAGCTCTGAATAATGTGAGGAGCAGGACTCCCAGATTCCAGATTAGCATTTAGCAAAAGTTCCTGTGGATTCCTAGGTATGAGGACTACCTTAAGCCAGGGATAAGTTAGCAATTGTTCAAAAGTTTGCAAGACACATGGAAACAGTTTCCTGGTTCCACTTTAGTGACACGTGTAGAGCTTTCTGGGTACATCATACCCAGTTTCCTGTTTCATTCTAAGTTAAACGACCAGATGTTTCCTGGTGCCGTGGAAGTCCAAACTCTTGTCTACCCATAGAAAGATGACAAGAATATCCCTGTGGACTTGGAATCAAGATACCTGGTTCCCTCCAAAACAAATACCTCCTAAAAAAATGTGCAACACCTAAACCCAACATTTGGGTATCCACGCAGCAAGTATCTCTGTAAAATATGGGGACCTAGAAGCCCAGATTCCTCATTAAACCTTCTGAACAGGTCCTGCAGATTTCAGCGATTGAGGACTCCCAGAACCCGATTACTTTTCTGTCTCAGAAAGATGCCCTGATTTTACCTGGCGATGTGGATGCCAAAACTCTGTACACAAATAACAGATGCCCAGAAGTTTCCAAGGGACGTGGAATCCATAATTCCTGGTTACCCTTAAAAATACGTACTACATATTTGGCAACCTCAAAATCCCTCACCCCTTTCCAAATAGAAGGTCTAATGGAAGTTTTAGGATTTCATGTTACCATCTTAAGACAAGAGTTAGATACAAATATGGAGAGATTGTCGGTGACCAACACTGACCGAGGGTGGGTTAGGACCGCACCAGAGAATCTGGACGGAGAGAAGAGACCACTCGGAGGCAGTTCTTCTGGGAACAGTCTGATCAGGACTGAAGCCAAATTTTATTCGGACTCCTTCCAACTTATATACCATTTTCTATACACTCCAGCAGTGTGATAATCACTCACTGGGGGCGTACAAGTTCCGCACTTTACAAACTATGCATCACAAGACCACCACGAGATCTGCAATTTCCAAGCAAACAATTCGAACTCCATGATGTCTGTTGTGCTTACATTAAGGTCACAGGTGCACAATTTCAATACAAATCGTTCAAAGTGTTTTCCATAATGTTCAATGAATCATTCATATTATACTCTTTGTTCTAAACCCTGATTAATACAAAAAGCTTTTCTAAGTTAACTCTAGGTTTACTGACTCCTAATATTTTTAACGATTAATATTATCAACTTAACACTATACTATAACCTATAAGTTTACTTAAATGACTTAGCTGTTAGTTATACTATTAACCTATTATGATTTAACGTAATGCCTTATAACTCAGTTAAAACTTATTCTTAAACTACCAAACTTTACTATAATTCATATGAGTTTCATATGTCTAAACTTTAATTTTTATATGATCTAGTGATTGGACTTTAATACTATGCTATATCTTATTAAGCTAATACCTTATCGTTAATTCTTTTATAAATCGTATAGTAACTATTATATTTGAGTAATGTAGCAAAAGGAAACAAAACAGCAAGCATAAATTTACGCAACTATGAGTGTATGTGTATATATTTTATCCTAACAAGTCTACTCTAAAAATCAAATAGTAGTTGTCACACTCTTGAACAAGGAAATGCATGGCCGCCATATTGGCAGCTGTGGGCTGAAGCAGACAGAGTTTCGGTAATTAACGAAACAAAAGAAAACATTCTGACTGGCTAGGGGCAGGGTGACAAAACTATCATGGTAATTTAGATTCTAATCTTAGCCCTAGGGGAAACAGCTTTCCAAAGCTGACTAACCAGTCTACCAGGAAATAGAAGCTAAAAAATATCTAGAAAGAAGTAAAACTTAGAAAGACAGAGAGAAATAATTCTGCTATGCACTTTCCATCAGGTGTATTGAGATTTACTTATAAGTTTTACTGCCATGTATGCACACTGCTCACTAATCACATGCCAATATTATAGGTATAACTGATATCCTGTGTCAGAGGTGATCTTCCAGATGGGCCTTTACAGGCCTCAGCCATGTAGCTATAGATGTTGGCTCCCAACAAGAGATGATTCTTTGGGTCATGGAATCTGGCCAGAGATGTCCTGAGAAACCCATGGACTTGTACGGACTACTTCTTGGTTACAACTATCAAGAGAACCAGAAGGTTGCTGGGTATCTATAATGACACAATTGTCGTTTCCAAATGGCTAGTAGCCCTGAAGAATGTGGGGACCTAGAAGACCAGATTCCAAATTAACCCCCATAAAGAGGCCCTGTAGATTTCCTGAATTGAGGACAAGTAGGCCAGATTCTCAGTTACAAATATTAAGAGGTGCAGCAGGTTCCTGGGGTTCGATAATGACTGATTTTCGGTATATACATAGGAATAGCTCTGAAAAATGAGGGGACCAGGACTCCTAAATTCTTAACTGGAATTTAAAAAGTCCCTGTAAACTTCTAAGTGTGAGAACTACCTTAACCTAGGGATAAAATAGCAACTGTCCAGAAGTTTGCTGGTCACTTGGAATCCAAGTTTCCTTGTTCCCCCTTAGTAGCCTGTGCAGAAGCTTTCTAGGGACCTAGGGAGCCAGATTCCTGTTTTGTTCTCTGTAAAACAACTGTATGATTCCTGGTCCCAGGAAGTTCAGACTCTTGGCTCCCAATAGAAAGATGAAAGAATGTTACTGTGGACTAGTAAGCTTAGATTCCTGTTTCCATCCCAAAAATACCTCAAAAGATATACAAAACCTAAACCCAAGGTTCTAATTACAAATTGCTGAAACACCAGAATTTTCTGGAGATGAAGTAGCCTGAAGTCAGGGCTTACATACAAAAAACTGGAGATGATTGCTTGTGTCCTAGAATCTGGCCTTAGAGGATCCAAAAATCTAAATGGAATTGTAGTGCCAGATTCTCATTTCCCACTATGGAGAGGAAAAAAATGATGGAGTTCTCGAATGAGTGATTCATAATATACTCATAGCAAATAACTCTGAAAAATGTGGGGACCTCAAAGCCCTGATTCTTGCAGGCCTTAGCAAGTCTTCCTGTAGGTTTTTTGTACTGAGGATTCTTGTAACCCAGATTCAATGTTCTTCCTTTTTAAGAGGCCGTGTAGTTTCCTGTAAATGATGACTCTCATTACCGAGATTCCTGCTTGGAAACCCTGATTCTTGTTTAGCCCTTAGCAAGACACCCTGTAGATTTTTGGGACTGAGGACTCGTATAACCCACATTCCTTATTCTTCCTTAGCAAGAGACCACGCAGTTTCCTGTATATGAGAACTCCCAGTACACAGATTCCTGCTTCCAAACCCTGATCCTTGTTTAGCCCTTAGTAAGAAACCTTGTAGGTTTTTGAATTAAGGACACGTGTATACCCAAGATTTCTTATTCTTCCTTAGCAGGAGGTAGTTTCCTTTATATGAGGACAGATGTCCAGAAGTGTCCTAGGTACGTGGCTCCATTATTCCTGGTTACACTTAAAAATACACACTAAACAACTGGCAACCTCAAAACCCTGGCCCCTATACAAATAGAAGGACAAACGGAAGTTTTAGGATTACATGGTACATCTTAAGGAAAGAGTTACATACAAATATGGTGAGATGATTCTTTGGATCCTGGAATCTGGCTTTACTTGTCCCAAGGAACCCAATGGACTTGTATGGACAGATCCTCAGTAACAATTATCAAGAGTGCCAGAAGGTAGCTGGGACTCTATAATGACACAATTGTCATACCAAGTGGCATGTGGCCCTGAAAAATGTGGGGAACTAGAAGCCCAGATTCCAGAAAAGCCCTCATAAAGAGGCCCTGTAGAATTCTTGGATTGAGGACTCCTGTAACCCAGATTCCTTTTTTTTCTCAGGAAGACACCCGGACGTTTCCTGGCAATGTGGAAGAACAAACTCTTATATACCAATACTCATTCTCTAAGTAGGTTCCCAGGAACCTGGAATCCAAGATTGCTGGATCCCACTTAATAATACATCCTAAATATGTGGGAAATCTTAGTCCCATGATCTGAATATCAAGGAGAAAGTCCAGCAAAAGTTTCTGAAGTATGAGGTAACCCTGAAACCAGAGATTATTTAAAATATGGTGAGATGGTACCTTGGTTTGTGAAATCTGACCTTCCAGGTCCCTGCGAAACAAACGGACCAGTAGACCAGATTCTCAGTTACAACTATCAAGATGAGCAGCAGGTTCTAGGGGATCAGTAATGACTGATTTGTGGTATGCATATAGGACATAGCTCTGAATATGAGGGGACCAGGACTCCCAGATTCCAGACTAGCATTTAGCAATAGTCCCCATAGTTTCCAAGCTATGAGAAATTCCTTAAGCCAGGGATAAGTTAACAATTGTTCAAAAGTTTGCAAGTCACACGGAAACACTATTTCCTTGTTCCTCTTTAGTAACACGTGTAGAAGCTTTCTGGGGACCCAAATTCCTGTTTCGTTCTAAGCAATACGACCAGATGTTTTCTGGTGCCCTGGAAGTCCAGAGTCTTGTCCACCCATAGAAAGATGACAAGAATATTCCTATGGACTAGAATCCAAGATTCCTGATTCACTCCCAAAAATACCTCAGAAAAAATGTGCAACACCTAAACCAAAGACCCTAACTGGAAGAGCTGAACCACCAGAAGTTTCTGGAGTATGAGTTAACCCTGAAGTTAGGGCTTATATACAAAAACCCGAGATGACTCATTGTGTCCTACAACCTGGAATTGGAGGTGTCGAGAACCTAAATGGACTTTTAGTGCCTGATTCTCGTTTAAAACTATCAAGATGACCAGAATGTTGCTGGAGTCCTGGAATGACAGATTTGTAATATCCACATACCAAATAGCTCTCAAATATGTGGGGAGCTTGAAACCCTGAATGTTCTTTAGCCCTTAGCAAAATGCACTGTAGATTTTGGGGATTGAGGACTCGTGTAACCCCAAGTCCTTATTCTTCCATAGCAAGAGGCCATGCAATTTTCTCTCTATGAGGAGTCCCATTACACAGATTCCTGCTTCAAAATCTGATTCTTGTTCAGCCCTTAGGAAAATGCCCTGTAGATTTCTGGGATTGACGTTCATGTAAACCAGATTCCTTATTCGTCCTTAGCAAGTAGCATTGTAGTTTCCTGTATATGAGGACTACTATTACTCAGATTCCTGCTTTGAAATCCTGATTCTTTGTTAGCACTTAGGAGGATGATCTGTGGAATTTTACGATTGACGAGTTGTGTAACTCAGATTCCTCATTCTTCCTTAGCAAGAAGCTCTGTAGTTTTTTGGATATGAGGACTTCCATTACCCAGATTCCTGCTTTATTCTCAGTAAGATGCCGAGACATTTCCTGGTGACGTAGAAGTCCAGTTGTTTGGATATCAATAGAAAGACTCCCAGAAGTTTCTTGGAGAACTGGAATCCAAGATTCCTGGGTCCCCTTAACAAGACATCCTAAAAATGTGGAATCCCCTAAACCCTATGTCCAAATTCCCACCACACCGACCTCATGAAAATTCTATAGCTTGAGGTAACCTGAATCAAGTGATTTTGTACCAAAATGCCATTTATTTCCTGGGGTACTGGATTATGCCCGAATATATTCCTAGGAAACAATCGGACTTTAGGGTCAGATTGTCATTAACAACTATCAAGAGTACCGGGAAGTTCCCGGGGATCTGTAATGATAGATTTTGGGTGTTCACGCAGCACATAACTTTGTAAAATATAGGGACCTAGATGACCAGATTCCTCATTAAACCTTATGAAGAAGTTCTGTAGATTTCAGCGATTGAGGACTCCCAGAACCGGATTCCCTTTTCCGTCTCAGAAAGATGCCCTGATTTTCCCTGGGGATGTGGATTCCAAAACACTGTATACAAAAGACAGATGCCCAGAAGTTTCCTAGGGATGTGGAATCCATGATTCCTGGTCACCCTTAAAAATACGTACTAAATATTTGGCAACCTCAAAATCCCTGGCCCCTTTTGAAATAGAAGGACAAACGGAGGTTTTAGGATTTCATGGTACATTTTAAGACAAGAGTTACATACAAATATAGAAGGACAAACGGAGGTTTTAGGATTTCATGGTACATTTTAAGACAAGAGTTACATACAAATATAGATTCTTTGTGTCCTGGAATATGGCCAGAGTTGTACTGAAGAACACGACGGAATTGTAGGGACAGATTCTCAGTTACAACTATCAAGAGGACCAGAAGGTTGCTGGGTATCTATAATGATACAATTGTCATTTCCAAATGGCAAGTAGCCCTGAAGAATGTGGGGAACTACAAGCCCAGATTCCCAATTAGCCCTTATAAAGAGGCCCTGTAGATTTCTTGGATTGAAAACTCCCGGAACCCACAGTCTCTTTTTGTTCTCAGGAAGACGCCCATTCGATTCCTGGTGAAATGGAAGTGTAAACTCCTATATACCAATACTCATATGCCCGAAAGACCCCAGAGCCCTGGAATCCATAATTACCGGATACACCTTAAGATTACGTGCGAAATGTGGGAACCCGTAATCCCATGTTCCGAATATCAACCAGAAAGTCCAGCATTAGTTTCTATTGTCTGAGGTATACCTGAAGCCAGAGATTGCATTTAAAAAATGGTGAGATAGTTCCTTGGATTGTGGAATCTTATCTTCCACGTCCCTGCAAAACGATTGGACAAGCAGGCCAGATTCTCAGTTACAAATAACAAGAGGAGTAGCAGGTTCCTGGGGATCAGTAATGACCAATTTGTGGTTTACATATAGGAATAGCTCTAAAAATGTGAGGACCAGGACTCCTAAATTCCTAACTGGAATTTTGAAAAGTCCCTAAAATTCTAAGTGTGAGAACTACCGTAAACCAGGTATAAATTAGGAACTGCCCAGATGTTTGCTGGTCACATGGAATCTGAGTTTTCTTGTTCCACCTTAGTAACCATTGTAGAAGCTTTCAGGGGACATAGGGAGCCAGATTCCTGTTTCGTTCTATGCAAACCGACAATATGTTTCCTAGTGCCATGGAAGTTCAGACTCTTGGCTCCCAAGAGAAGGACAAAAGAACGATCCTGTGGACTTGTAAGACTAGATTCCTGTTTCCATCCAAAAATACCTCCTAAAAATGTGCAACACCTAAACCTAAGGTCCTAATAACGAATAACTGAATGACTAGAAGTTTCCAGGTAACCCTGAAGTCAGGGCTTACATCCAATAAACTAGAGATGATTACTTGTGTCCTGGAATCTAGCCTTAGAGGATCCAAGCATCTAAATGGAATTGTAGTGCCAGATTCTCGTTTGCCGCTAAGGAGAGTACCAGAATGTTGCTGGAGTTCTCGAATGACTGATTCATAAAATACACATAGCAAAAAACTCTGAAATATGTGGGGAACTTGAAGCCCTGATTCTTGCAGGCCTTAGCAAGTCATCCTGTAGGTTTTTGGTATTGAGAATTCATGCAACCCATATTCAATCTTCTTCCTTTTAGAGAGGCCGTGTAGTTTCCTGTATATGATGACTTCCGTTACCCAGATTCCTGCTTTGGAACCCTGATTCTTGTTTAGCCCTTAGCAATAACTCCTGTAGATTTTTGGAACTGAGGACTCGTGTAACCCAGATTCCTTTTTATTCCTTAGCAAGAGGTCGTGTAGTTTCCTGTATATGAGGACTCCCATTACACAGATTCCTGCTTCCAAACCCTGATCATTGCTTAGTCCTTAACAAGACACCTTTTAGTTTTTTGGGATTGAGAACACTTGTATACACAAGATTCTTTTTTCTTTGTTAGCAAGACGTCGTGTAGTTTCCTTTATATGAGGATGGATGCCCAAAAGTTTCCTATGGACGTGGCATCCATGATTTCTGGTTACACTTAAACATACATTCTAAATAATTGGCAACCTCAAAACCACCGGCCCCTTTCCAAATAGAAGGAAAAATGGAAGTTTTAGAATTACAAGGTACATCTTAAGATTAGAGTTACAAACAAATATGGTGAGATGAATATTTGGGTTCTGGAATCTGGCCTTCCTTGTCCCAAAGAACCCAATTGACATGAATAGACAGATTCTCAGTAACAATTATCAAGAGTACCAGAAGGTAACTGGGAATCTATAAAGACACAATTGTAGTATCCAAGTGGCATGTAGTCCTGAAGAATGTGGGGGACTAGAAGCCCAGATTCCAGATAGGCCTCATAAAAAGGCCCTGTAAAATTCTTGGGTTGAGGATTCCTACAACCCAGATTTCTTTTCTTTCTCAGAAACATGCCTGAACATTTCCTGGCGACGTGGAAGTACAACCTCTTATATACCAGTACTCATTCACCCAGTAGGTCCCCAGGGACCTGGAATCCAAGATTACTGGATCCCCCTTAAGAATACATCAGAAATAAGTGGGAAACTGTAATCCCATGTTATGAATATTAACCAGAACGGCCAGCAGAGGTTTCTGTAGTACGAGGTAAACCTGAAGCCAGCGATTACATAAAAAAAGATGAGATGATTCCATAGGTTGTGGAATCTGCAAAAAAAAAAAAAAGACTAGTAGGACTGATTCTCAGTTACAACTGTCCAGATGAGCAGCAAGTTCCTGGTGATTGATAATGACTGATTTGTGTTATGTATATAGGACTTAGCTCTGAATAATGTGGGTACCAGGGCTCCCATAGTTCAAATTAATATTCAGCAAAAGTCCCTAATGTTCTAGGTGTGAGAACTACCTTAAGCCAGGGATAAGTTAGCAGTTGTTCAGAAGATTGCAAGTCGCATGGAAACAGAGTATCCTAATTCTTCTTTAGTTACAAGTGTAGAAGCTTTCTGGAAACATAGTGACCCAGATTCCTGTTTCATTTTAAGAAATATGACCAGATGATTCATGGTGCCCTTGAAGTCCAGACTCTTGTCTACCCATAGAAAGAAGACAAGTATATTCCTGTGGACTTGGAATCCAAGATTCCTGGTTCACTCATAAGAAATACCTCCTAAAAATGTGTGACACCAAAACTCAAGACCCTATTTTGGAACAGCTGAACCACCAGAAGTTTCTGAACTGTGAGGTAAACCTGAAGTCAGGGCGTACATACAAAATACCAGAGACGATTACTTTTGTCCTGGAATCTGGCATTAGAAGTTCCGAGAAACTAAATGGACTTGTAGTGCCAGATTCTCTTTAACAAATATCAAGATGACCAAAAGTTGCTGGAGTTCTGGTATGACTGATTCGTAATATACACATACTAAATAGTTTGAATCATGTGGGGAGTTCGATGCCCTGATGGCTTAGCCCTTAGCAAGATGCATTTTAGATATCTGGGACTGAGAACTCTTGTAACCCAGATGCTTTATTCTTACAAAGAAAGAGTCCGTGTAGTTTCCTGTATATTTGGACTCTCATTCCCAGATTACTGCTTTAGCCCTTAGGAAGACACCCTGTAGATTTATGGGATTGAGAACACCTGTAATCCAGATTCCTTATTCTTCCTCAGCAAGAGGCCGCGTAGTTTCCTGTATATGAGGACTCCCTTTACCTAGAATCTTGTTTCAAAACCTGAATCTTGTTGAGTCCTTAGCAAGATGCCCTGTAGATTTTTGTGATTGAGGACTCATGTAACCCAAATTCCTTATTCTTTCTTAGAAAGAGGCCTTGTATGTTCTGGTATATGAGGACTCCCATTACACAGATTCCTGCTTTGAAACCTGATTCTTGTTTAGCCCTGAGCAAGACGTCCTGTACATTTTTGGGATTTAGATCTCAGGTAACTCAGATTCCTTATTCGTCCTTATCAAGAGGCATAAAGTTTCCTGTATATGAGGACTCCTATTACCCAGATTCCTGGTTTGAAATCCTACTTTTGGTTAGCCCTAATCAAGTCGCCCAGTAGATTTTTCGGATTCAGGACACGTGTCACCCAGAATCCTTATTGTTCTTAACAAGAAGCTGTGCAGTTTCCTGCATATGATGACTCCCATAACTCAGATACCTGCTTCTTAATCCTGATTCTTGGTTAGCCTTTACCAAGATGTTTGGTGAATTTTGGGGATTTAGGAGATGTGTAACCCAGATTCCTCATTCTTCCTTAGCAAGAAGCCATGTAGTTTTTGTTTATGAGGACTCCCATTACACAGATTCCTACTTTATTATCACCAAGACACCGAGACAATTCCTGCTGACGTAGAAGTCCAGTTGTTTGCATATAATTAGAAAGATTCCCAGAAGTTTCCAGGGAACTGGAATCCAAGATTTCTGCTTCCCCTTAACAAGACATCCAAAAAGTGTGGAATACCCTAAAAACAATGTTCAAATTCCCACCAGACTGAGAACAAAAAATTTCTGTAATTTGAGGTAACCTGAATCTAGCAATTTGGTTCCAAAATGCCATTTGATCCTGGGGTGCTGGATTATGGCCAAACGTGTTCTGAGGAAATAAACTGATTTGTAGGGCCAGATTCTTGACAACAACTATCAAGAGGACCTTAAAGTTCTTGGGGATCCCTAATGGCAGATTTTGGGTATCCATGAAGTAAATAGCTCTGAATAATGTTGGAACCTAGAAACCCAGATTCCTGAATAAACCTCATCAAGAGGCCCTTTAGATTTCGGTGGTTGATGACTTCCCGAACCTAGATTCGCTTTTCGTTCTCAGAAACATGTCCAGATTTTCCCTGACGATGTCGATTCCAGGACACTGTATACAAATAGACAGATGTCCAGAAGTTTCCTAGGGGCATGGAATCCATGATTCCTGGATACCCTTAGAAATAGGTAGTAAATATTTGGCAACAGCAAAATCCCTAGCCCCTATACAAATAGTAGGACAATGGAAATATTAGGATTAAAAGGTACGTGTTAAGACAAAAGTTACATACAAATATAACGAGATGATTTTGGGTCCTGGAATCTGGCCAGTCTTGTCCCGAGTAACCCAACGGACTTGTAGGGACAAATTCTCGGTTACACCTATCAAGATGACCAGAAGGTAGCTGGGAATCTATAATGACACATTGTCATTTCCCAATAGCATGTAGCCCAGAGGAATGTGGAGTACTGGAAGCCCGGATTGCCTTTTAGCCTTTATAAAGAGGCCCTGTAGATTTCTTGGAATGAGGACTCCCATAACCCAGATTCCTTTTTGGTTCTCAGGAAGATGCCTGGAGGTTTCCTAGCAAAACGGAAATAGAAATTCCTATATAACAATACTCATACGCCCAGAAAGTCCCCAGGACCCTGGAAACCATGATTGCTGGTTCCCCCTTAAGAATACATCCAAAATATTTGGGAACCCCTTAACCCATGTTCCGAATATCAATAAGAAATTCCAGCATTAGTTTCGGGTGTACAAGAGATACCTGAAGACAGAGATTACATTTAAAAATGGCGAGATGATTCTTTGGGTTGTGGAATCTGGTCTCACATGTCCCTGCGAAACAAACAGGCCAGTAGACCAGATTACCAGTTACAATTATTAAGAGGAGAATCTGGTTTCTGGGGATAAGTAATGACCAATTTGTGGTATGCATATAGGAATTAGCTCTGAAAAAATGGAGACCAGGACTCCCAAACTCCAAATTAGATTTTAGAAAAGCTCCTGTAGACTTCTAATTATGAGAACTACCTTAAGACAGGGATTAATTAGCAACTGCCCAGAAGTTTACTGGTGAAATGGAATCCAAGTCCTTGTTCCAACTTAGTGACAGGTGTAGAAGCTTTCTGGGGACATAGGGACCCAGATTCCTGTTTTGTTCTCAGCAAAACATCCAGATGTTTCCTGGTGCCCTGGAAGTCCAGACTCTTGGCTCCCAATGGAAAGATGAAAGATTGCTCCTGAGGACTTGGAATTCAAGATTCCTTGTTCTATTCCAAGAATACCTCTTACAAAATGTGCAACACCTAAACTGAAGGTCCTTATTCTGATTCGCTGAATCACCGGAAGTTTCAGGTGATGAGGTAACCCTGAAGTCGGGACTGACATACAAAAAATTAGAAACGATTACTTGTTTCCTGGATTCTGGCCTTAGAGCATTCCAGAATCTAAATGGAATTGTAATGCCAGATTCTTGTGTATCACTATGGAGAGGACCAGAATGTTGCTGGAGTTCTTGAATGAGCGATTCATAATATACACATAGCAACTAACTTTGAAAAATGTGGTGACCTCGAAGACCTGATTCTTGTAGGCCTTAGCAAGACATTCTAATATAAACATATGTTAAAAATTGAAATCACCCCAAATAAAACAATACCCTGTTCTAAAGTTTTATTATTTTCAATCGAATCCTTGTACTCGTATACTACAGAGAACACAATGATTCAAAGGACAGAATCACTTTAGGTGAAATCTTTAATTATCATATATACATGATTTCCTTTGAAAGGTGAAGAGACCATTTACCTGATAGACTTCAATTACTTGAGTATGTGTGTATGGGGGAAAGTATCCTTCTGTATGCGTATACTATAACATTAGCTTTAATTTCCTCTTAGCCATCTTTGTTGTTATTGTAAGCGTGTTTCCTTCTTGTAGCATCAGTCTCCATAAGTCAAAACACCCTAAACCACGTACAAAATGTTTCTAGTGTGGGCAGTAATAATAATAATACATGGAATTCTAAAATGCAATTCTAATTTATTAAGCTCACTAGGAATAAAAAGAATTCTTGCATTAAGTGCTATTAGGGACAGGAGACCAGTGGAGAGAGCATTTAGGATGCTCTGTAGGAAATCTTTTGTTCCATTTTAATATATCAAGATTAGAAAACAGGCAGCAGCTGAAATACTACCTCCACAAATGAAAAATCTTACTTGCTAGAACAAACAAGTGAAGTTATATAACTTAAGAGTAAACTGGCAATAAAGGAAATTTTTAACATTAAAAAAAGACATTCTGTAGGTTTTTGGTATAGAGGACTTGTGAAAACCAGATTCAATCTTCATCCTTTTCAAGAGACCATGTAGTTTCCTGTATTTGATGACTCCCATTATCCAGATACCTGCTTCGAAACCCTGATTCTTGTTTAGCCTTTAGCAAGATGCCCTGTAGAATTTTAGGATTGAAGACTCCTGTAACCCAGATTCTTTATACTTCCTTAGCAAGAGGCCGTGTGTTTTCCTGTATATGAGGACTCCCATCACACAGATTTCTGCTTCAAATTCTGATTCTTGGTTAGCCCCTAACAAGATACCGTGTATGATTTTGGAATTGAGGACACGTGTATATCCAAGATTACTTATTCTTCCTTAGCAAAACGTTGTGTAGTTTCCTTTATATGAGGACAGATGCCCAGAAGTTTCCTAGGGATGTGACTTCCATGATTCCTGGTTACACATAAAAATATGTACTAAATGTTTGGCAACCTCAAAGCTTCCGGTCCATATCCAAATAGAAGGACAAATGGAAGTTGTAGGATTACAAGGTACATCTTAATTCAAGTGTTACATACAAATATAATGAGATCACTCTTTGGGTCATGTAATCTCGCCTAACTTGTGCCGAGGATCCCAATGAACTTGTATGGACAGATTCTCCGTAACAACTATCAAGAGGACCAGAAGGCAGCTGAGAATCTATAATGATACAATTGTCGTATCCAATTGCCATATATCCCTGAAGATTGTGGGTAACTAGAAGCCTAGTTTCCAGATATACCGTCATAAACAGGCCCTGCAGAATTCTTGGATTGAGGACTTCTGTAACCCAGATTCTCTTTTTTTTCTCAGGAAGACGCCTGGATGTTTCCTAGTGACTTGCAAGTACAAACTCTTATATACCGATACTCATATGCCCAGTAGGTCCCCTGGGACCTGGAATCCAAGATTACTGGATCCCCCTTAAGAATACATCCGAAATATGTGGGAACCCCTAATCCCATGGTCTTAATATTAACCAGAAAGTCTAGCAGTAGTTTCTGTAGTACGAGGTAAACCTGAAGCCAGTGATTACATAAAAAAATTGGGAGATGATTACCTGGGTTGTGGAAACAGGCTATACAGGTCCCTGCGAATCAAACGGACCTGTAGGCCAGATTCTCAGTTATGCCTATCAAGTTGAGCAGCAGGCTCCTGGGGGTTGGCAATGAATGATTTGTGGTATGCATATAGGACATAGCTCTGAATAATGTGGGTACCAGGACTGCCTGATTCCAGATTATTATTTAGCAGAAGTCCCTTTAGAGTCCTAGGTATGAGATCTACCTTAAGCCAGGGATAAGTTTCCAATTGATCAGAAGGTTGCAAGTCACATGGAAACAGAGTTTCCTAGATGCTCTTTAGTAAAAAGTGTAGATGCTTACTGGGAACTTAGTGACTCACTTTCCCGTTTTTTTTTAAGCAATATGACCAGATGTTTCCTGGTGCCCTGAATGTCCACGCTCTTGTCTACCCATAGAAAGACAACAAGAATATTCCTGTGGACTTGGAATCCAAGATTCCTGGTTCATTCCCAAAAACACCTCCTAAAAAAATGTGCAGCATCTAACCCCATGACCCTAAATCGGAACAGATGAACCACCAGAAGTTTCTGAAGTACGAGGTAACCCTGAAGTCAGGGCATACATACAAACAACCCATGATGATTATTTTTGTTCTGGAATCTGGCATTAGTGTTTCTGAGAGCCTAAATGGACTTGTAATGCCAGATTCTCATTAACAACTATCAAGATGACCAGAAAGTTGCTGGAGTCCTGGAATGACTAATTCATAATATACACATACCACGTATCTTTGAAACATGTGGGGAGCTCGAAGCCCTGATTGTTTAGCCCTTAGCAAGACACACTGTAGATTTTAGAAATTGAGGACTCTAGTAACCCAGATTCTTTATTCTTCCCCAGAAAGAAACTGTTTGTTTCCTGTATATTATGACTCCCGTTTCCCAGATTGCTGCTTCCAAACCCTAATCCTTTTTAGCCCTTAGCATGATGCCCTGTAGATTTTTGGGATTGAGGACTCCTATAATCCAGATTCCTTATTCTTCCTTAGCAAGAGGCCGTGTAGTTCCCTGTATGTGAGGACTCCCATTGCTCAGTTTCCTGCTTCGAAACCCTGATTCTTGTTTACCCTTAGCAAGATGCCCTGTAGATTTTGGGGATTGTGGTCTCGTGTAACCCACATTCCTTATTCTTCCTTAGTATGAGGCCGTGTATGTTCTTGTATATGAGGACTCCAATTACACAGATTCCTGCTTTGAAAACTGATCCTTATTTAGAACTGAGCAAGGCACCCTGTACATTTTTGGGATTTATGTCTCGGGTAACCCAGATTCCTTATTCGTCCTTATCAAGAGGCAGTGAAGTTTCCTGTATATGAGGACTCATTCCCATTTAGCCTTTATGAAGAATCCCTGTAGATTTCTTATATTGAGGACTCCTGTTACCCAGATTCTTATTTTTTCTCAGGAAGATGCCCAGATGTTTCCTGGTGAAACGGAAGTGTAAATTCCTATATAACAATATTCATTTGCCCAGAAAGTCCCCCAGGGCCCTAAAAGCCATGATTGCTGGCTCCCCCCTAAGAATATGTTAAAAATATGTGTGATAGCAAGAACCTGGAAACAACCATGCTGCTCATCAAAATAGGACTGGATTTAAAAAATGTGGCACATATACATGATGGTATACTATGCAGCCATAAAAAAGAACAAAATGGTATACTATGCAGCCATAAAAAAGAACAAAAAAAAGAACATAAAAATACGTAGAATTTCACGGAAACCTGGATGGAACTAGAGTCTATAATACTGAGTGACTTCTCACAGAAACAAAGATCTGAATATCACATGTTCTCACTCATATAATGGACCTTGAACGTCCAATGTAATACTATAAGAAAATGACTGACGGTATTGGGAAACTATGGGGGGGGAGGAGGATGGGATTAACAGTAGAAAATACCTGTTTGGGGATGGGAAAACACCTCTTATCACCAGGGTGCCTGAATGAAGCATAATTGTACACCTAACCATTAACTGTACCCCACAAAAGCATCATAAAAATTATTGATTAAAAAAAATGTGTGAACCCCTAATCCTATGTTTCGAATATCAACAAGCAATTCCAGCAGTAATTTCTGGTGTACGAGGTACATCTGAAACCAGAGATTACATGAAAAAATGGCGAGATGGTTCATTGGTTTGTGGAAACTGGTCTTCCAGGTCCCTGTGAAACAAATGGACCAGTAGGCCAGATTAGTAGTTACAACTATCAAGAGGAGCATGGGGATTGGTAATGACTTATTTGTGGTAAGTGTATAGGAATTTGCTCTGAAAAATATGGAACAAGGAGTCAGAAACTCCAAATTAACATTTAGAAAAGTCCCTGCAGACTTCAGAGTATGAGAACTACCTTAATCCAGGGATAAATTAGCAATAGCCTAGAAGTTTACTTGTTAAATGGAATCCAAGTTTTCTTGTTCCACCTTTGTGACAGGTGTAGAAACTTTCTGGGGACATTGGAACCCAGATTCCTGTTTCGTTCTCAAAAAATGACCGGAAGTTTCATGGTGCCCTGGAAGTCCAGACTCTAAGCTCCCAATAGAAAGATGAAAGATTGTTATGGAAGACTTGGTATCCAAGATTTCTGGTTCCATCCCAAGAATACCTCCTACAAAATGTGCAACACCTAAACCCAAGCTCCTAAATCCGAATCACTGAACCACCAGAAGTTTCTGGAGATGAGGTAACCCTGAAGTCGGGGTTTACATACAAAAAACCCGAAATGATTACTTATTTCCTGCAATCTGGCCTTAGAGCATCCAAGAATCTAAATGGAATTGTAGTGCCAGATTCTCGTTTACCACTATGGAGTGGACCAGAATGTTGCTGGAGTTCTCAGATGATTGATTCATAATACACATAGGAAATAATTCTGAGAAATGTGGGGATCTTGAAGACCTGATTCTTGTAGGCCTTAGCAAGATGTCCTGTAGTTTTTTGGTTTTGAGGACTCGTGTAACCCAGATTCAATCTTCTTCATTTTCAAGTAGTTGTGTAGTTTACTGTGTATGATGACTCCCATTACCCAGATTCCTGCTTTGAAACCCTGTTTCTTGTTTAGCCATTAGCAAGATGCCCTGTAGATTTTTGGTGTTGAGGTCTCCTATAACCCAGAGTTTTTATTCTTCCTTAGAACGAGGCCATGTGGTTTCCCATATATAATGACTCCCATTACACAGAATCCTGCTTCCAAACCTTGATTCTTGTTTAGTCCTTAGCAAGACGCCATGCAGTATTTTGGAAATGAGTAAACATGTATACCCAAGATTCCTTATCCTTCATTAGCAAGAGGTTGTGTAGTTTCCTTTATTTCAGGACAGATGCCCAGAAGTTTCCTAGGGACTTGGCATCCATGCTTTCTGCTTACACTTAAAAATACGTACTAAATATTTGGAAACCCAAAACCCCCAGCCCATATCAAAATAGAAGGACAAATGGAAGTTTTGGGATTACAAGCTACATCTTAAGTCAAGATTTACATACAAATAGGGTGAGATCATTCTCTGGGTCCCGTATTCTGGCCTTACCATTCCCGAGGAACCCAATGGGCTTGTATGGACAGATTCTCTGTAAAAACTATCAAGAGGACCAGAAAATAGCTGGGAATCTATAATGAAACAATTGTCATATCCAAGTGGCATGTAGCCCTTAAGAATGTGGGAACTAGAAGCCCAGATCCCAAATAAGACCTCATAATGGAGCCCTGTACAATTCTTGGATTGAGGACTTCTGTAACTCAGATTCCTTTATTTTCTCAGGAAGACACCAGGACGTTCCTTGGTGACGTGGAAGTACAAACTTTTCTATACCAGTACTCATACACCCTGTAGGAACCCAGGGACCTGGAATCCAAGATTACTGGATCACTCTTAAGAATACATCCTAAATATGTGTGAAGCCCTAATCCTATGTTCTGAATAATAACCAGAAACTCCAGCAGTAGTTTGCGGAGTACGAGGCAAACCTGAAGCCAGTGATTACATTAAAAAATGGTAAGATGATTCCTTGGGTTGTGGAATCGGGCCTTACATATCCCTTCATATCAAACGGACCAGTAGGCCAGATTCTTAGTTACAACTATCTAGTTGAGCCGCAGGTTCCTGGGGATCAGTAAAGACCTATTTGTGGTATGCATATAGGATGTAGCTCTGAAGAATGTGGGGACCAGTACTCCCAGATTCCAGATTAGTATTTAACATAAGTCCCTGTAGATTCCTTGGTAAGAGAACTACGTTAAACCAGGGTTAAATTGGCAATTGTTCAGAAGATTGCAAGTCACATGGAAACAGAGTTTCCTTGGTTCCTCTTTAGTAAAAAGTGTAGAAGCTTTCTGGGAACATATAGACCCAGATTGCTGTTTCGTTTTAAGTAATATGACCAGATGTTTCCTGGTGCCCTGGAAATCCAAACTCTTGTCTACCTAGAGAAAGAAGGCAAGAATATTCCTGTACAAGTGGAATCCACAATTCCTGGTTCACTCCCAAAAATACCTCCAAAAAATGTACAACACCCAAACACAAGAACCTAATTCTGAAGAGGAGAACCACCAAATTATCTAAAGTACAAGGTAACCCTGAAGTCAGGGCTTATATACAAAACCCTAGAAGAATACTTTTGTCCTGGAATCAGGCATTAGAGGTTATGAGAACCTAAATAGACTTGTAGTGCCGATTCTCGTGTACACTATCAAGATGACCATAAAGTTGCTGGAGTCCTGGAATGAGTGATTAGTAACATCCACATACCAAATAGCTCTGAATCATGTGGGGGGCTTGAAGCCCTGATTCTTGTTTAGTCCTTAGCAATTAGCTGTAGATCTTTCGGATTGAGGTCTCATGTATCCAAGATTCTATAGTCTTCTGTAGAAAGAGGCCGTATAGTTTTCTGTGTATTTGGACTCCCATTCCCCAGATTGCTGCTTTGAAACCCGATACTTGTTTAACTGTTAGAATGACGCCCTGCAGATTTTTGAGACTGAGGACTCCTGTAGCCCAGATTCCTTATTCTTCCTTAGCAAGTGGATGTGTAATTTCCCATATATGAGGACTCCCATTACCCAGATTCCTGGTTTGAAACGCTGATTCTTGTTTAGCCCTTATAAAGATGCCCTGTAGATTTTTGGGATTGAGGTCTCGGGTAATCTAGATTCCTTATTTTTCCTTCACAAGGTGCCATGTATGTTCCTGTATATGAGTACTCCCATTATGCAGATTCCTGCTTTGAAACATGATTCTTGTTTTGCCATTAGCAATACTCCTGGTAGGTTTTTTGTATTTAAGTCTCGTGTAACCCAGATTTCTTATTCATTCTTTTCTAGAGGCAAGAAGTTTCCTGTATATGAGGACTCCTATTACCCAGATCCTGCTTTGAAATCCTGATACATCTTTAGCCTTAAGCAACTCACATGTAGATTTTTCAGATTGAGGACTCATGTAACCTAGATTCCTTATCCATTTTTACCAATATGCAGTGTAGTATCCTGTATATGAGGACTCCTATTACACAGATTCCTACTTCAAAATCGTGATTCTTGTTTAGTCCTTAGCAAGATGTTCTGTGTATTTTTGGGTTTGAGGAGTTTTGTAACCCAGATTCCTCATTCTTCCTTAGCAAGAAGCTGTGTAGTTTTTTGTATGTGAGGACTCCCTTTACTCAGATACCTGCTTAAGTATCACCAAGACACCGAGACAATTCCTGGTGATGAAGAAGTCCAGTTGTTTGCATATCAATATAAAGACTCCCAGAAGTTTCCTGGGAAACTGTTACAACATTCCTGGTTCTGCTTAACAAGACATCCTAAAAATGTGTAATCCCCTAAACCCAATATGCGAATTCCCATCAGACCGACCACAATAAATTTCTGTAATTTGAGGTAACCTGAATAAAGCGTTTTGGTACTAAAATGCCATTTGATCCTAGGGTACTGGATTATGACTGAAGATGTTCCTAGGTATCCAATAGATTTGTAGAGCCAGATTCTCCTTAACAACTATCAAGAGGAAAGAAAAGTTCCTGGGGATCTGTAATGATGGATTTTGGGTATCCACAAAGCAAGTATCTCTGAATAATAATGGGACCTAGAAGCCCAGATTCCTGAATAAACCTCATCAAGAGGCTCTTTAGATATCAGTGGTTGATGACTCCAAGAACCTGGGTTCGCTTTTCGATCTCAGAAAGATAACCAGGTTTTCCCTTGTGATGTGTATTCCAAAAATCTGTATACAAATAGACAGATGCCCAGAAGTTTCCTAGGGACAATGAATCCATGATCTCTGGTTACCCTCAAAAGTAGCTACAAAATATTTGGCAGCCTCAAAACCACCAGCCCCTATCCAAATAGAAGGACAATTGGAAATTTTAGGATACAGGGTACATCTTAACACAAGGGTTACATACATATATGGTGAGATGAATTTGGGTCCTGGAATCTGGCCTTACTCGTCCCGAGGAACCCACGGACTTGTAGGGACAGATTCTCGGTTACAACTATCAAGATGACCAGAGGATAGATGGGAATCAATAGTGACAGAATTGTCATTTCCAAATGGCAAGTAGCCCTGAAGAATGTAGTGAAGTAGAAACCCAGAATCCCTATTAGCCTTTATAAAGAGGCACTGTAGATTTATTGGATTGAGGACTCCCATAACCCAGATTGCTTTTTTGTTCTCAGGAAGAAACCCGGATGTTTCCTGGCAAAACGGAAGTGTAAACTCCTATATACCAATACTCATATGCCAGAAAGGTCCCAAGGGCCTGGAAACCATGACTGCTGGTTCCCCCTAACAATATGTCCAAAATATGTGGAAACAATTAATCCCATGTTCTGATTATCAACCAGAAACTGCAGCAGTAGTTTCTGGTGTACGAGGTATACATGAAGCCACAGATTACATTAAAAAATGACGAGATGATATCAAGGGGTGTGGAATCTGGTGTTCCAGATCCCTGCGAAACAAACGGATCAGTAGACCAGATTGTCAGTTACAACTATCAAGAGGAGCAGTTGGTTCCTTGGGATAGGTAATGACCGAGTTGTGGTATGCATATAGGAAGTAGCTCTGAAAAATGTGGGCACCAGGACTCCCAAATTCCTAATTAGCATTTAGAAAAATCCTGGTAGACTTCTAAGTATGATAACTACATCGAGCCAGGGATAAATTAACAACTGCCCAGAAATTGACTGGTGAAATGAAATCCGAGTTTCCTTGTTCCACAAAACTAACAGGTGTAGAAGCTTTCTGGGGACAGAGGGACCCAGATTCCTGTTTCATTCTCAGAAAAAGGACCAGATGTTTCCCAGTCCCTGGAAGTCCAGACTCTTGGCTCATAATAGAAAGATGAAAGAATGTTCATGAGGACTTGCAAATCCAAGATTCCTGGTTTCATCCAAAGAATACCTCCTAAAAATGTGCAACATCTAAACCCAAGATTCCAATTCCAAATAGCTGAACCACTAGATGTTTCTGGAGACGAGGTAACCCTGAAGTCAGGGCTTACATACAAAAACCCGAGATGATTGCTTGTGTCCTGGAATCTGGACTTAGAGGATCCAAGAATCTAAATGGAATTGTAGTGCCAGATTCTCGTTTACCACAATTGAGAGGCCCAGAATGTTGTTGGAGGTCTGGAACGACTGATTGATAACAACCACATTGCAAATAACACTGAAAAATGTTCAGACCTCAAAGTCCAGATTCTTGTAGGCCTCAGCAAGATGGCATGTAGATTTTTGGTATTGAGGACACGTGTAAACCATATTCCTTATTCTACCTTAGCAAGAGACCGTGTAGTTTCCAGTATATGAGGACTCGCATTACCCAGATTCCTGCTTCCAAACCCTGATTCTTGTTTAGCCTTTAGCAAGATGCCCGTAGATTTTAGCAATTGAGGTCTCATGTAACCCACATTCCTTATTCTTCCTTAACAAGAGGCCATGTAGTTTCCTGTATATGAGGTCTCCCATTACACAGATTCCTGCTTCAAAACCCTGATTTTTGTTTAGTCCTTAGCAAGACACCGTGTGGATATTGGGGTTGGAGGACACGTGTATACCCTGATCCCTTATTCCTTAGCAAGAGGCCATATAGTTTCCTTTGTATTAGGACAGATGTCCAGATTTTCCTAGAGACGTGACATCCATGATTCCTGGTTACACTTTAAAATACGTGCTAAATATATGGCAACCTCAGAACCCCAGGCCCCTATCCAAATAGAAGGACAAAGGAGGTTTTAGGATTACAATGTGCATCTTAAGACAAGAGTTACATACAAATATGGCAAGATGATTCTTTGGGTCCTGGAATCTGGCCTTACTTTCCCCGAGGAATCCAGCAGATTGTAGGTACTCATACTCGGTTACAACTATCAAGAGGACCAGAAAGTAGCTTGGAATTTATAATGACAAAATTGTCGTATTAAAATTGTCGTATTGTAGCCCTAAAGAATGTGGGAAACAAGAAGCCCAGATTCCAGGTAAGCCGTTAGGAGAGGCCTTTTAGAATTCTTGGATTGAGGATTCCTCTAACCCAGATTCCCATTTTTCTCAGGAAGACGCCAAAAGTTTCCTGGAGACGTGGAAGTAAAAACTCTCATATAACAATACTCATATGCCCAGTAGGTCTTCTGGGACATGGAATCGAAGATCACTGGATCCCCCTTAATAATACATCCTAAATATGTGGGAACCCCTAATCCCATGTTCCAAATATTAACCAGAACATCCAGCAGTAGTTTCTGGAGTACGAGGTAAACCTGAAGTCAGCGATTATATAAAAACATGGGAGATGATTCCTTGGGTTGTGGAATCGGGCATGACAGGTCCCTGCAAATCAAATGGACGATCAGTTAAAACTATCAAGATGAGCAGCAGGTTCCTGGGGATCCATAATGACCGATTTGTGGTATGCATATAGGACGTAGCTCTGAATAATGTGGGGACGAGGACTCCCAGATTCTAGATTATTATTTAGTAAAAGTCCCTGTAGATTCCTAGGTATGAGATCTACCTTAAGCCAAGAATAAGTTAGCAATTGTTCAGAAGATTGCAAGTCACACGGAAACAGAGTTTCCTGCTTCCTCTTTAGTGAAACGTGTAGAAGCTTTCTGGGAACATAGTGACCCAGATTCCTGTTACGTTTTAAGCAATATTTCAAGATGTTTCCTGGTGCCTTGAAAGTCCAAATTCTTCTCTACCCAGAGATAGATTACCAGAATATTCCTGTGGCCTTGGAATCCAAGATTCCTGGTTCATTCCCAAAAATACCTCCTAAAAAATGTGCAACCCCTAAACCCAAGACCCTAATTCGGAACAGCTGAACACCAGAAGTTTCTGAAGTATGAGGTAGCCCTGAAGTCAGGGCTTATATACAAAAAACCCGTGATGATTACTTTTGTCCTGGAATCTGGCATTAGAATCTGAGACCCTAAATGGACTTTTAGTGCCAGATTCTCGTTAACAACTATCAAGATGACCAGAAAGTTGCTGGAGTCCTGGAGTGACTGATCCATAATATACACATACCAAATATCATTGAAACATATGGGGCTCGAAGCCCTGATTGTTTAGCCCTTGGCAAGATGAACTGTAGATTTTAGAAATTGAGGACTCATGTAAACCGGATTCTTTATTCTTCCACAGAAAGAGGCCATGTTGTTTCCTGTATATTAGGACTCCCATGCCCCAGATTACTGCTTCGAAACCCTAATCCTTTTTTAGCCCTTAGTAAGACACCCTGTAGATTTTTGGGATTGAGGACTCCTATAACCCAGATTCATTATTCTTCCTTAGCAAGATACCTTGTAGTATCCTCTGTATGAGGACTCCCATTACCCAGATTCCTGTTCGAAACCCTGATTCTTGTTTAGGCCTTAGCAAGATGCCCTATGGATTTTTGGGACTGAGGTCTCATGCAACCCAAATTCCTTATTCTTCCTTACCAAGAGGGCGTGTATGTTCCTGTATAAGAGGACTCCCATTACACATTCCTACTTCGAAACCTGATCCTTGTTTAGCCCTGAGCAAGACGCCCTGTACATTTTTAGGATTTAGGTTTTGGGTAAACCAGATTCCTTATTCGTCCTTATCAAGAGGCAGTGAAGTTTCCTGTATATGAAGACTCGCATTGCCCAGATTCCTGCTTGCAAACACTGATTCTTGTTTAGCCTTTAGCAAGATGCCCTGTAAATTTTAGGGATTGAGGTATCGTGTAACCCACATTCCTTATTCTTCCTTAACAAGAGGCAGTGTAGTTTCCTGTATATGAGGTCTCCCATTACACAGATTCCTGCTTTGAAACCCTGATTTTTGTTTAGCCCTTAGCAAGACACCCTGTGGATTTGGGAGCTTGAGGACACGTGTATACTACGATTCCTTATTATTCCTTAGCAAGAGGTCATTTAGTTTCCTTTATATTAGGACAGATGCCCAAAAATTTCCTAGAGATGTGGCATCCACATAGAAGGACAAAAGGAGGTTTCAAGATTACAATGTATATCTTAAGACAAGAGTTACATACAAATATGGTGAGATGATTCTTTGGGTACTGGAATCTGGCCTTAGTTTTTCCGAGGAATCCAGCGGACTTGTAGGGACACATTCTCAGGTATAACTATCTTGAGGTCCAGAAAGTAGCTTGGAATTTATAATGACAAAATTGTCATATCCAAGTGGCATGTAGCCCTGAAGAATGTGGGGAAAGAGAAGCCCAGATTCCATGTAAGCCCTTGTGAGAGGCCTTGTAGAATTCTTGGATTGAGGAATCCTATAACCCAGATTCCTTTTTTTCTCAGGAAGACGCCCAGGCATTTTTTGGTGATGTGGAGGTAAAAACTCTTATATGCCAATACTCATACGACCATAGGTCCTCTGGAACCTGGAATCGAAGGTTACTGGATACCCTTTAAGAATACATCCTACATGTGTGGGAACCCCTAATCCCATGTTCCGAATATTAACCAGAACATCCAGCAGTAGTTTCTGGAGTACGAGGTAAACCTGAATCCAGCGATTACATAAAAAAATGGGAGATGATTCCTTCGGTTGTGGAATCGGGCATGACAGGTCCCAGTGAATCAAATTGTCGATTAGACCAGATTCTCAGTTACAACTATCAAAATGAGCAGCAGATTCCTGGAGATCGGTAATGACCGATTTGTGGTATGCATATGGGACGTAGCTCTGAATAATGTGGGGATGAGGTCTCCCAGATTCCAGATTAGTATTTAGCAAAAGTCCCTGTAGATTCCTAGGTATGAGATTTACCTGAAGCCAGGGATAAGTTAGCAATTGTTCAGAAAATTGCAAGTCACATGGAAAGTTTCCTGGTTCCTCTTTTGTAAAAAGTGTAGAAGCTCTCTGTAACATAGTGACTCAGATTCCTGTTTCGGTTTTAGCAATATGACAAGATGTTTCCTGGTGCCCTGAAAGTCCAGACTCTTGCCTACCCAGAGATAGATGACAAGAATATTCCTGTGGACTTGGAATCCAAAATTACTCGTTGACTCCCAAAAATACCTCCTAAAAAATGTGCAATACCTAATCCCAAGACCGTATTTCAGAACAGCTGAACCACCAGAATTTTCTGAAGTATGAGGTAACCCTGAAGTCAGGGCTTACATACCAAAAACCCACGATGATTACTTTTCTCCTGGAATCTGGCTTTAGAGTTTATGAGAACCTAAATGGACTTGTAGTGCCAGATTCTCATTAACAACTAACAAGATGACAAGAAAGTTGCTGGAGTCATGGAATGATTGATTCATAATATACACAAACCAAATATCTTTGAAACATGTTGGGAGCTTGAAGCCCTGATTGTTTAGCCCTTAGCAAGATGCACTGCAGATTTTAGAAATTGAGGACTCGTTTTACCCAGATTCTTTATTCTTCCCAGAAAGAGGCCGTGTTGTTTCCTGTATATTTGGACTCCCACAACCCAGATTACTGCTTCGAAACCCTAATCCTTTTTAGCCCTTAGCAAGATGCCCTGTAGATTTTTGGAATTGAGGACTCCTATAACCCTGGTTCCATATTCTTCCTTAGCAAAAGGCCTTGTAGTTTCCTGTATATGAGGACTCCCATTACCCAAATTCCTGCTTTGAAACCCTGATTCTTGTTTAGCCCTTAGCAAGATGCCCTGTAGAGTTTTGATATTGAGGTCTCCTTGTTTAGCCCTGAGCAAAACCCCCTGTACATCTTTGGCATTTAGGTCTTGGGAAACCCAGATTCCTTATTCGTCCTTATCAAGACACAGTGGAGCTTCCTGTATATGAGGAATTGCATTACCCAGATTCCTGCTTCAAAATCCTATTCTTGGATAGTCCTATGCAAGTCACCTTGTAGATTTTCAGATTGAGGACTCGTGTCACCAGATTCCTTATTTGTTTCTAGCAAGAAGCAGTTTCCTGCATATGAGGACTCCCATTACTCAGATTCCTGCTTCTAAATCCTCATTCTTGGTTAGCCCTTAGCAAGATGTTGTGTGGATTTTTGGGATATAAGAGTTGTGTAACCCAGGTTCCTCCTTCTTCTTTAGCAAGAAGTTGTGAAGTTTTTTGTATATGAGGACTCCCATTACACAGATTCCTACTTCATTATCAACAAGGCACAAAACAATTCCTGATGACATAGAAGTACAGTTGTTTGCAAATCAATGGAAAGACTCCCTGAAGGTTCCAGGGAATTGGAATTCAAGATTCCTGTTTCCATTAACAAGACATTCTAAAAGTGTGGAATACCCTAAACACCATGTCCGATTTACTACCAGACCGACCACAAGAAATTCCCTTAATTTGAGGTAATCTGAATCAAGTGATTTGGTACCAAAATGTCATTTGATTCTGGGGTACTGGATTATGGCCAAAGATGTTCCTAGGAAAAAAATGGATTTGTAGGTCTAGATTCTCGAAAACCACTATCAAGAGGACCGGAATGTTCCTGCGGATCTCTAATGAGAGAATTTGGATATCCATGCAGCAAGTAGCTCTGAATAATGTTAGGACATAGAAACCCAGATTCCTGAATAAACCTTATTAAGAGGCCCTTTAGATTTCGGTGGTTGACGACTCCCAGAACGCGGATTCGCTTTTCGTTCTCAGAAAGATATCCCAATTTTTGCAGGCAACTTGGATTCCAAACAACTGTATACAAATAGACAGATTCCCAGAAGTTTACTAGGGACATGGAATCCATGATTTCTGGTTACCCTTATAGATAGGCATTAAATATTTGGCAACCTCAAAACCCCTAGCCCCTTTCCAAAAAGAAAGAACAATGGATATTTTAGGATTACAAGGTACATCTTAATACAAGAGTTACATACAAACATCGAGATGATTTTGGGCCCTGAAATCTGGCCTTACTTGTCTTGAGGAATCCAATGGACTTTTAGGGACAGATTCTCGGTTAAAACTATCAAGATGACCAGAAGGAAGCTGAGAATGTATAATGACACAATTGTCATTTCCAAATGGCAAGTACCCATGAAGAATGTGGGGAACTAGAAGCCCGGATTCCCATTTAACCTTTATAAAGAGTCCCTGTAGATTTCTTGGGTTGAGGACTCCCATAACCCAGATTCTTTTTTTGTTCTCAGAAAGAAGCCTGGACGTTTCCTGGCGAAACGGAAGTTTAAACTCCTGTATAACAATACTCATACACCCGGAAAGTACCCAGGGCACTGGATGCATGACTGCTGGTTCCCCCTTAAGGATACCTTCAAAATATGTGGGAAACCCTAATCCCAATTCCGAATATCAACAAGAAATTCTACCAGTAGTTTCTGGTGTATGAGGTACACCTGAAGCCAGGAATTACATTAAAAATGGTGAGATCATTCCTTGGGTTGTGTAATCTGGTCTCACAGGTCCCTGTGAAACAAACGGACCAGTAGGCCAATTATCAGCTACAACTATCAAGAGGAGCAGCTGGTTCCTAGGAATTGGTAATGAACGATTCACAAATAATCCTATGCATATAGGAATGAGCTCTGAAAAAAGTGGAGACCAGGACACCCAAACTCCAAATTAGCATTTAGAAAAGTCCCTGTAGACTTCGAAGTATGAGAAGTAACTTAAGCCAGGGACAAATTAGCAACTGCCCAGAATTTTACTGGTTTAATGAAATCTGAGTTTCCTTGTTCCTCCTTAGAGACAGGTGTAGAAGCTTTCTGGGGACATAGGAACCAAGATTCCTGTTTCCTTCTTAGTAAAATGACCAGATGTTTCCTGGTGCCCTGTTATTCCAGACCCTTGGCTTCCAATAGAAAGATGCAGATTGTTCCTGACCACTTGGAATTCCAGTTCCTGGTTTCATCCCCAGAATACCTCCAAACAATGTGCAACACCTAAACCCAAGGTTCTAATTCGAATAGCTGAACCACAAGAAGTTTCTGGAGATGAGGTAACCCCGAAGTCAGGGGTTACGTACAAAAACCCGAGATTGTTACATGTGTCCCGGAATCTGACCTTAGAGGATCCCAGAATCTGAATGGAATTGCAGTGCCAGATTCTCTTTAACCACTACTGAGAGGACCAGAATGGTGCTGGAGTTTTGTATTGACAGATTCATAATATCCACACAGCAAATAATTCTGAAAAATGTGGGGACCTCGAAGGCTGGATTCTTGTAGGTCTCAGCAAGACGCCCTGTAAATTTTTGGTATTGAGGACTCGTGTAACCCATATTCCTTCTTCTTCCTTATCAAGAGGTCATGTAGTTTTCTGTATATGAGGACTCCCATTACCGAGATTCCTGCTGTGAAAAACTTACTCTTGATTAGCCATTAGCAAGACACTCTGCAGATTTTAGGGATTGAGAACTCGTGATACCCATATTCCTTATTCTTCCATAGCAAGAGGCCATGTAGTTTCCTTTATATGAGGACACCCATTACACAGATTCCTGCTTCAAACCCTGATCCTTGTGTAACTTTAGCAAGATACCGTTATTATTTTGGAATTAAGGATTCCTTCATACCCAAGATTTTTTATTGTTTCTTAGCAAGTGGTTGTGTAGTTCCCTTTGCATGAGGACAGATGTCCAGATGTTTCCTAGGGATGTGGCATCCATAATTCCTAGGTACAATTAAAAATACGTACTAAATGTTTGACAACCTCAAAGTTTCCGGCCCATATCCAAATAGATGGACAAACGGAAGTTGTAGGATTACAAGGTACATCTTAAGTCAAGTGTTACATACATATGGTGAGATCACTCTTTGGGTCCTGTAATCTGGCCTTACTAGTCCTGAGGATTCCAATGGACTTGTATGGACAGATTCTTCATAACAACTATCAAGAGGACCAGAAGGTAGCTGAGAATCTATAATGATACAATTGTCATATCCAAGTGCCATATAGCCTTGAAGATTGTGTGGAACTAGAAGCCCAGATTCCAGATAAGCCCTTATAAACAGGCCCTGCAGAATTCTTGGATTGAGGACCTCTGTAACCCAGATTCCTTTTTTTCCTCTGGAGGATACCTGGCTGTTTCCTGGCAACGTGGAAGAACAAACTCTTATATACCAATACTCATATGCCCAAGAGGCCCCCACGGACCTGGAATTCAAGATTACTGGATGTCCCTTAAGAATACATTCAAAATACGTGGGAACCCCTAATCCCATGTTCTGAATATTAACCAGAACATACAGCAGTAGTTTCTGTAGTACGAAGTAAACCTGAAGCCAGCGATTACATAAAAAAATGGGAGATGATTCCTTGGGTTGTGGAATTGGGCCTTACAAGTCCCTGCAAATGAAACGGACCACTAGGCCAGATTCTCAGTTACAAATATCAAGTTGACCAGCAGGTTCCTGGGGTTTGGCAATGATCGATTTGTGGTATGCATATAGGACGTAGCTCTGAATAATGTGGGTACCAGGACTCCCAGATTCCTGATTCGTATTTAGCAAATGTCCCTGTAGATTCCTAAGTATGAGAACTACCTTAAACCAGGGATAAGTTAGCAATTGTTCAGAAGATTGCAAGTCACATGGAAACAGAATTTCTGAGATTCTCTTTAGTAAAAAGTGAAGAAGCTTACTGGGAGCAGAGTGACCCAGATTCCTGTTTTGTTTTAAGCAATATGATAACATATTTCCTGGTTCCTTGGAAGTCCAATCTCTTGTCTACCCATAGAAAGGTGACAACAATATTCCTGTGGACATGGAATCCAAAATTTCTGGTATACTCCCAAAAATACCTCCTAAGAAATGGGCAACAACTAAACCCATGACCCTAAATCGAAACAGTTGAACCTCCAGAAGTTTCTAAGTATGAGGAAACCCTGAAGTCAGGGCTTACATACAAACAACCCGCAATGATTATTTTTGTTCTGGAATCTGGCATTAGAGTTCCTGAGATCCTAAATGGGCTTGTAGTATCAGTTTCTCTTTAACAACTATCAAGATGACCAAAGGTTGCTGGAGTCCTGTTATGACTGATTCGTAATATATACATACCAAATATATTTGAAACATATGGGGAGCTCGAAGCCCTGATTCTTTAGCCCTTAGCATGACGCACTGTAGATTTTAGAAATTGAGGACTCGTGTAACCCAGATTCTTTATTCTTCCACTTAAAGAGGCCGTGTTGTTTCCTGTATATTAGGACTTCCATTCCCCAGATTACTGCTTTGAAACTCTAATCATTTTTAGCCCTTAGCAAGACGCTGTGTAGAATTTTGGGATTGAGGACACGTGTATACCCAAGATTCCTTATTCTTCCTTAGTAAGAGGTTGTGTAGTTTCCTTTATATGAGGACAGATGCCCAGGAGTTTCCTAGTGATGTGGCATCCATGATTCCTGGTTACACTGAAAAACACGTACTAAATATTTGGCAATCTCAAAACCCCCAGCCATGTCCAAATAGAAGGACAAAAGGATGTTTTAGGATTACAAAGTACATCTTAAGTCAAAGGTTACATGAAAATATGGCGAGATCATTCATTGGGTCCTGTAATCTGACCTTACTAGTCCCAAGGAACACAATGGACTTGTAGGGACTGTTTCTCGGTCACAAGTATCAAGATGACCAGAAGGAAACTGGGAATCTAAAATGACACAATTGTCATTTCCAAATGGCAAGTATCCTTGTAGAATATAGGGAACTAGAAGCTTAGATTTCCATTAGACTTTATCAAGAGGCCCTGTAGATTTCTTGGATTGAGGACTCCAGTAACACAGATTCCTTTTTTGTTCTCAGGAAGACTCCCGGATGTTTCCTGGAGATACGGAAGTGTAAACTCCTATATACCAATATTCAAAAGCCCAGAAGGTCCGAAGGTCCCTGGAATCCGTGACTGCTGATTCTCCTTTAAGAATACGTTCAAAATATGTGAGAACCCCTAATCCCATATTCCGAATATCAACCAGAGATTCCAGCAGTAGTTTCTGATGTAAGAGGTATACCTGAAACAAGAGGTTACATTAAAAAATGGTAAGATGATTCCTTGGGTTGTGGAATCTGAGCTTCAAGATCCCTGTGAAACAAATGGACCAGAAGGCCAGAATATCAGTTACAACATCAAGAAGAGCAGCTGGTTCCTGGGGAATGGTGATGACCGATTTGTGGTATGCATATTGGAAGTAGCTCTGAAAAATGTGGGGACCATGAATCCCAAATTCCTAATTAGCATTTTACAAAGCCCCTGTAGACTTCTAAATATGAGAACTACCTTCAGGTAGGGATAAATTAACAACTACCAGAAGTTTGCTGGTGAAATGGAATCTGATTTTCCTTCTCTCACCTTAGTAACAGGTGTAGAAGCTTTCTGGAAACATAGAGACCCGGATTCCTATTCTGTTCTCAGCAAAACGACCAGTTGTTTCCCTTGCCCTGGAAGTCCAGTCTCTTGGCTCATGAGAGAAAGATGAAAGAATGCTACTGAGGACTTGAAATCCAGCATTCCTTGGTCCATCCCAAGAACACCTCCTAAAAAATGTACAACACCTAAACCCAAGGTTTTAATTCTGAATAGCTGAACAACAAGAAGTTTCTCGAGATGAGGTAACCCTGAAGTCGGGGCCTACATACAAAAACCCGAGATGATTTCATGTGTCCTGGAATCTGGCCTTTGAGGATCCAAAAATAAATGGAATTGTAGTGCCAGATTCTCGTTTACCACAATCGAGAGGACCAGAATGTTGCTGGTGTTCTGGAATGACGAATTCATAATATCCACATAGCAAATAACACTGAAAAATGTAGGGGCATCAAAGTCCGCACTCTTGTAGGCCTCAGCAAGACGCCCTGCAGATTTTTGGTATTGAGGACTCGTGTAACCCATAATCCTTATTCTCCCTTAGCAAGAAGCCGTGTAGGTTCCTGTATATGAGGACTCCCATTGCCCCGATTCCGGCTTCGAAACCCTTATTCTTGTTTAGCCCTTACCAAGACACCCTGTAGATTTTAGGGATTGAGGACTCTTGTAACCCAGTTCATTAATCTTCCTTTACAAGAGGTCATGCAGTTTCCTGTATATGAGGATTCCCATTACACAGATTCCTGCCTTGAAACCCTGATTTTTGTTTAGCCTTTAACAAGAAGCCCTGTAGATTTTTGGGTTTGAGGACCCGTGTATAGCCAGATTCCTTATTCTTCATTAGAAAAAGAGCATGAAGTTTCCTTTATATTAGGACAGATACCCAGAAATTTTCTATGGACGTGGCATCCATGATTCCTGTTTACACTTAAAAATATGTAATAAGTATTTGCCAACCTAAAACCCCCAGCTCCTATCCGAATAGAAGGACAAAAGGAGGGTTTGGGATTACAATGTACATCTTAAGACAAGAGTTACATATAAATATGGCGAGATGATTATTTAGGTCCTTGATTCTGGCCTTATTTGTCACAAGGAACCCAACGGACTTGTAGGGACACATTCTCGGTACAACTATTAAAAGGACCAGAGGGTTGCAGTGAATCTGTAATGACACAATATGACAAAATTGTCATAGCCAAGTGGCATGTAGCCCTGAAGAATGTGGGGAAGAAGAAGCCAAGGCTCCATATAAGCACTTATGAGAAGCCTGGAAAAATTCTTGGATTGAGGGCTCCTGTAACACAGATTCCTTTTTTTTTCCTCAGGAAGACGCTTGCACCTTTCCTGGCAACGTGGAAGTACAAACTCTTATATACCAATACTCATATCCAAGTAGGTCTCCAGGGACCTGGAATCCAAGATTACTGGATCTTAATAATATGTCCTAAATATGTGGGAACTCTTAATCCCATGTTACAAATATTAACCAGAACGTCCAGGAGTAGTTTCTGGAGTACGAAGTAAACCTGAAGCCAGCGATTACATTAAAAAATGGTGAGATGATTCCTTGGCTGTCCTTACAGGTCCCTGCGAAAAAAACATACCAGTAGGCCAGATTCTCAGTTACAACTATCAAGATAGCAGCAGGTTCCTGGGGATCGATAATGACCAATTTGTGGTATGTATATAGGACGTAGCTCTGAATAATGTGGGTACCAGGGCTCCCAGATTCCAGAACAGTAGTTAGCAAAAGTCCCTGTAGATTCCTAGGTATGAGAACTACCTCAAGTCGGGAATATACTAGAAATTGTTCAGAAGATTGCAAGTCACATGGAGACAGAGTATCCTGGTTTCTCTTTAGTAACAAGTGTAGCAGCTTTCTGGAAACATAGTGATCCGGATTCCTCTTTCCTTTTAAGACATATGACCAGATGATTCATGGTGCCCTCGAAGTCCAGACTTTTGTCTACCCATAGAAAGATGACAAGAATATTCCTGTGGACTTGGAATCCAAGTATCCTGGTTCACTCCCAAGAAATACCTCCTAAAAATGTACAACACCAATACCCAAGACCCTATTTCGGAATAGCTGAACCACCAGAAGTTTCTAAAGTACAAGGTAACCCTGAAGTCAGGGCTTACATACGTAGTATACACATACAAATAGCTTTGAAACAAGTTGGGAGCTCAAATCCCTGATAGTTTAGCCCTTAGCAAGACGCACTGCAAATGTATGGGATTGAGGACTCGTGTAACCCCGATTCTTCATACTTACAAAGAAAGAGGCCATGTAGTTTCCTGTATCTTTGGACTCCCATTCCCCAGATTACTACTTCAAATCCCTAATCCTTTTTTTGGCCCTTAGCAAGATGTCCTGTAGATTTTTGGGATTGAGGACACCTGTAACCCACATTCATTATTCTTCCTCAACAAGAGGCCATGTAGTTTCCTGTATCTGAGGACTGCCATTACCCAGATTCTTGCTTTGAAACCCTGACTCTTGTTTAGCCCTTAGCAAGATGCACTGTCGATTTTTGTGATTGAGGACTCGTGTAACCCAAATTCCTTATTCTTCCTTAGCTAAAGGCCATGTATGTTCCTGTATATGTGGACTACCATTTCACAGATTCCTGCATCAAAACCTGATTTTTGTTTAGACCTGAGCAAGACATCCTGTATATTTTCTGAATTTAGTTCTCAGGTAACCCAGATTCCTGATTCATCCTTATCAACAGGCAGTGAAGTTTCCAGTGTATGATAACTCCCATTACCAAGATTCCTGCTTCGAAATCCTATTTTTGGTTTGCCCTAAACAAATCACCTAGTAGAGTTTTCGGATTGAGGACATGTGTCACCCAGAATCCTTATTTGTTCTTTGCAAGAAGCAGTGGAGTTTCCTGCATATGAGTACTCCCATAACTCAGATACCTGCTTCTTAATCCTGATTCTTGTCTAGCCCTTAGCAAGATGTTCGGTGGATTTTTGTGATTTAGGAATTGTGTAACTCAGATTCCTCATTCTTCCTTAGCAAGAAGCCATGTAGTTTTTTGTATATGAGGACTCCCCTTACCCAGATTCCTATATTATTATCACTAAGACACTGAGACAATTTCTGGTGATGTAGCAGTCCAGTTGTTTGCATATCAATAGAAAGACTCCAAGAAGTTTCCGGGGAAATGGAATCCAAGATTCCTGCTTCCCCTTAACAAGACATCCAAAAAGTGTGGAATACCCTAAACTCAATGTTCGAATTCCCACCAGACCGACCATAAAATATTTCTGTAATTTGAGGCAACCTGAAACTAGCGATTTGGTACCAAAATGCCATTTGATCCTGGGGTACTGAATTATGGCTGACGATGTTTCTAGGAAACAAACGGATTTGTATTGCCAGATTCTCGATAACAAATATCAAGAGGACTGGAAAGTTTCTGGGGACCTCTAATGACAGGTTTTGGGTATCCATGCAGCAAGTAGCTCTGAATAATGTTGGAACCTAGAAGCCCAGATTCCTGAATAAACCCCATCAAGAGGCCCTTTAGATATCAGTGGTTGATGACTCCCAGAACCGGGGTTCGCTTTTCATTCTCAGAATGATGTCCAGATTTTCCCTGTTGATGTGGATTTCAGAACTCTGTTTACAAATGGACACATGCCCAGAAATTTCCTAGGGGTATGGAATCCATGATTTCTGGTTACCCTTAGCAATAGGTACTAAATATTTGGCAAACTCAAAACCCCTAGCCCCTATCCAAATAGAAGGACAATTGGAAATTTTAGGATTATAAGGTCCATCTTAAGACAAGCGTTACATACAAATATAGCGAGAGATATAGAGTCCTGGATTCTGGACTTACTTGTTTCAAGACCCACGGACTTTTAGGGACAGATTCTTGGTTACAGCTATCAAGACAACCAGAAGGTAGCTAAAAATTTATAATGACCTAATTGTCATTTCCAAATGACAAGTAGCCCTGAAGAATTTGGGGAACTAGAAGCCTGGATTCCTATTTAGCCTTTATAGAGAAGTCGTGTAGATTTCTTGGATTGACGACTCCTGTAACCCTGGTTCCTTTTTGTTCTCAGGAAGACGCCAGGACGTTTCCTAGGGAAACGGAAGTGTAAACTCCTATATACAAATACTCATATGCCCAGATGGTCCCCAGCATCCTGGCATCCATGATTGCTGGTTCCCCCTTAAGAATACCTCTAAAATATGTGGGAACCCCTAATCCCATGTTCTGAATATCAACCAGAAATTCCAGCAGTAGTTTCTGGTGTACAAGGTATACCTGAAGCCAGAGATTACATTAAAAAATGGCGAGATGATTTCTTGGCTTGTGGAATATGGTCTTTCAGGTCCCTTCGAACAAACGGACCAGTAGGCCAGTTTATCAGTTACAACTGTCAAGAGGAGCAGGTGGTTCATGGGGATCAGTAATGACTGATTTGTGGTATGCATATAGGAAGTAGCTCTGAAAAATGTGGAGACCAGGACTCCCAAACTCCTAATTAGCATTTAGAAAAGTCCCCGGAGACTTCTAAGTATGAGAACTACTTAAGCCAGGGATAAATTAGCAACTGCCCAGACGTTTACTGGTGTAATGGAATCCAAGTCTCCTTGTTCCACCTTAGTAACAGGTGTAGAGGCTTTCTGCGGACTGAGGGACACAGATTCCTGGTTCGTTCTCAGCAAAATGACCAGATGTTTCCTGGTACTCTGGAGGTCCAGAATCTAGGCTCACAATAGAAAGATGAAGGTTTGTTCCTGAGGACTTAAAATCCAAGATTTCAGGTACTATCCCATGAATACCTCCTAAAGTGTTCAACACCTAAACCCAAGCTCCTAATTCCAAATCTTTGAACTACCAGAAGTTTCTGGAGACGAGGTAACCCTGAATTAGGGGCTCACATACAAAAAACCCCCGAATATTACTAGTTTCCTGGAATCTAGCCCTAGAGGATCCAAGAATCTAAATGAAATTATAGTGCCAGATTCTGGTTTACCACTATGGAGAGGACCAGAATGTTGCTGGAGTTCACGAATGTCTGACTCACAATATACGCATAGCAAATAACTGAAAAATGTGGGGACCTCGAAGACCTGATTCTTGTAGGCCTTAGCAAGACGTCCTGTAGGTTTTTGGTATTGAGGATTCGTGTAAATTGATTCAATCTTCTTCCTATTCAAGAGGCCATGTAGTTTCCGGCATATGATGTCTCCCATTACCCAGATCCCCACTATGAAATCCTGATCCTTGTTTACCCCTTATCAAGACTCCTTATACTATTTTAGGATTGAGGACCCGTGTATACCCAAGATTCTTTATTCTTCCTTAGCAAGATGTTCGGAAGTTTCCTTTATATTAGGACAGATGTCCAGAAGTTTCCTAGGGACGAGGCATTGATGATTCCTGGTTACACTTAAAAATACATACTAAATATTTGGCAACCTCCAAAATCCCGGCCCCTAACCAAATAGAAGGACAAACGGAAGTTTTAGAATTGCAAGGTACACCTTAAGACAAGAGTTACATACAAATAAATCAAGGTGATTCTTTGGATCCAGGAATCTGGCCTCACTTGTCCCGAGGAACCCATCGGACTTGTAGGGACAGATTCTCAGTTACAACTATGAAGAGGTCAGAAGGTACCTGGGAATCTATAATGACACGATTGTTGTAACCAAGTGGCATGTAGCCCTGAAGAATGTGGGGAACTAGAAGCCCAGATTCCAGATAAGCTCTTATAAAGAGGCCTTGTAGAATTCTTGGACTGAGGAATCGTGTAACCCAGATTCCTTTTTTTCCTCAGGAAGATACCCGGATGTTTCCTGGTGTCTTGCATGTACAAACACTAATATAGCAACACTCATTCACCCAGATGTCCCAGGGTCCTGGAATTCAAGAATACTGGATCCCCTTTAAGAATACATCCTAAATATGTGGGAACACCTAATCCCATGTTCCAAATATTAACCAGAACGTCCAGCAGTAGTTTCTGGAGCATGAGGTAAATCTGAAGCCAGCGATTACATAAAAAAATGGGGAGATGATTCATTGGGTTGTGGAATCGGGCATTACAGGTCCCTGTGAATCAAATGGATGATCAGGCCAGATTCTCAGTTACAACTATCAAGAGGAGCAGCAGGATCTTGGGGATCGGCAATGACTGATTTGAGGTATGCATATAGAACATAGCTCTGAATAATGTGGGGACCAAGACTCTCAGATTCCAGATTAGTATTTAGCAAAAGTCCCTGTAGATTCCTAGTTATGAGATCTACCTTAAGCTGTTTAGTTTTAAGCAATATTACCAGATGGTTCCTGGTGCCCTGGAAGTCCAGACTCTTGTCTACCCATAGAAAGATGACAAGAATATTCCTGTGTACTTGGAAACCAAAAATCCTGGTTCAATCCCAAAAATACCTCCTAAAAATGTGCAACACCTAAAGCCAAGACCCTATTTTGGAAAAAGAGAATCACCTTAAGTTTCTGAAGTATGAGGCAACCCTGAAGTCAGGGCTTACATACAAAAAACCCGAGAAGATTACTTTTGTCCTGGAATCTGGAATTTGAGTTTTTGAGAAAGTAAATGGAATTGCAGTGTCAGATTCTCCTCTAAAACTATCAAGATGACTAGAAAGATGATGGAGTCCTGGAATGACTGATTCGAAACATCCACATACCAAATAGCTCTGAAACATGTAAGGAGCTCGAAGCCCTGATTCTTGTTTAGCCCTTAGTAAGATGCCCTGTCCCTTTTTGGGATTTAAGTCTCGGGTATCCCAGATTGCTTATTTGTCCTTACCAAGAGACAGTGAAGTTTCCTGTTTATGAGGACTCCCATTACCCATATTCCTGCTTTGAAATCCTGATTCTTTCTTAGCCCTAAGCACATAGCCCTGTAGATTTTTCAGAATGAGGACTCATGTTACCCGGATTCCTTATTCATTCTTAGCAAGAAGCAGTGTAGTTTCCTGTTATGAGGTCTCCCATTACTCAGATTACTGTTTCAAAATCCTGATTCTAGGTTAACCCTTAGCAAGATGTTATGTGGATTTTGGTGATTGAGGAGTTGTGTAACCCAAATTCCTCATTCTTCCTTAGCAAGAAGCCTTGCAGTTTTTTTGTGTATGAGGACTCGCATTACCCAGATTCCTGCTTTATTATCACCAAGACACCAAGGCAAATCCTGGTGACGTAGAAGTCTAGTTGTTTCCATATCAATAGAAAGACTCCCAGAGTTTCCAGGGAACTGGAATACAAGATTCCTGCTTCCCCTTAACAAGACATCCTAAAAGTGTGGAATACCGTAAATTCAATGTCCTAATTTCTACCAGACCGACCACAAGAAATTTCTGTAATTTGAGGTAACCTGAATCAAGCGATTTGGTACCAAAATGTCATTTGATCCTGGAGTACTGGATTATGGCCAAAGATGTTCCTAGGAAACAAATGGAATTTTAGGGCCAGATTCTCGATAACAACTACCAAGAGGACCAGAAAGTACCTGGGGATCTGTAATGAGAGATTTTGGGTATCCACGCAACAAGTGTCTCTGAATAACGTTGGGACCTAGAAACCCAGATTCCTGGATAAACCTTATCAAGAGGCTCTTTATATTTCGGTGGTTGATGACTCCCAGAACCCGGATTAGCCTTTCATTCTGAGATAGATGCCCAAATTTTTGCTCTCGATGTGGATTCCAATACGGTATAAAAATAGACAGATGCCCAGAAGTTTCCTATGGTCATGGAATCCATGATTCCTGGTTACCCTTAAGAATAGGTACTAAATATTTGGCAACCTCAAAACCCCTAGCCCTTATCCAAATCGAAGGACAATGGAAATTTTAGGATTACAAGGTACATCTTAAGACAAGCGTTACATACAAATATAGTGAGATGATTTGGGGGCCTAGAATCTGTTCTTAATTGTCCTGAGGAACCCAACGGACTTGTTGGGATACGTTCTTGGTTACAAATATCAAGATGACTAGAAGGTAGCTGGGAATCTATAATGAAACAATTGTCTTTTCCAAATGGCAATTAGCCCTGAAGAATGTGGGAAACTAGAAGCACAGAACCCAATTAGCCTTTATAAAGAGGCCCTGTAGATTTCTTGGATTGTGTACTCCCGTAACCCAGATTCCACTTTGTTCTCAGGAAGACGCCTGGACGTTTCCTGGCGAAATGGAATTGTAAACTCCTATATACCAATACTCATATGCCCAGAAGGTCCCCAGAACCCTGGAATCCATGATTGCTGGTTCCCTCTTAAGAATAAGTCTGATATATGTGCGAACCCCTAATCCCATGTTTTGAATACCAACCAGAAAGTCCAGCAGTAGTTTCTGGTGTACAATGTATACCTGAAGCCAGAGATCACATTAAAAAATGGCGAGATGATTCCTTGGGTTGTGGGATCTGGTCTTACAGGTCCCTGTGAAAAAAGCGGACCAGTAGGCCAGATTATCAGTTACAACTATCAAGAGGAGCAGCTGGTTCCTGGGTATCGATAATGACCAATTTGATGTATGCATATAGAAAGTAGCTGTGAAAAATGTGGAGACTAGGACTCCCAATCTCCAAATTAGCAATAAGAAAAGTCCCCTTAGACTTCTAAATATTTGAACTACCTTAAGTCACTGATAAATTAGCAACTGCCTAGAAGTTTACTGGTGAAATGGAATCCACGTTTCCTTGTTCCATCTTAGTGACAGGTGTGGAAGCTTTGTGGGGACATAGAGACTCAGATTCCTGTTTTATTCTCAGCTAAACGACCAGATGTTTCCTGGTGCCCTGGAAGTCCAGACTCTTGTCTCATGATAGAAAGACGAAAAATTGTTCCGGAGGACTTGGAAACCAAGATTACTGTTTCCATCCCAAGAATACCTCCTAAAAAATGTGCAACACCTAAACCCAAGGTCCTAATTCCAATCACTGAACTACCAGATGATTCTGGAGATGAGGTAACCCTGAAGTTGGGGCTTCCATACAAAAAACTGGAGGCAATTACTTGTGTCCTGGAATCTGGCCTTAGAGGATCCAAGCATCTAAATGGAATTGTAGTGCCAGATTCTCGTTTGTCAATATGGAGAGGACCAGAATGTTGCTGGAGTTCTTGGATGACTAATTCATAATATAACATAGCGAATAACTCTGAAAAATATGGGGACCTCGAAGCCATGGTACTTGCAGGTCTGAGTAAGTAGTCCTGTAGCTTTTTAGTATTGAGGATTCGGGTAAACTAGATTCAATTGTCTTCCTTTTCAAGGGGCCGTGTAGTTTCCTGTATAGGATGACTCCCATTGCCCAGATTCCTGCGTCAGACTTTGAGTCCTTTTATCCCTTAGCAAGAGGCCTTGTAAATTTCAGGTACTGAGGACTGGTGTTACTGAGATTCCTTATTCTTCCTCAACAAGAGGCCGTGTAATTCCTCTATATGATGACTCCCATTACCTAGGTTCCTGCTTCGAAACCCAAATTCCTGTTTAGCCATTAGCAAGATGCTAATTAGGGATTAAGGACTCCTGTACCCCAGATTCCTTATTCTTCCTTAGCAAGAGGTCGTGTAGTTTCCTGCATATGAGGACTCCCATTACACAGATTCCTGCTTCCATACCATGATAATTGTTTAGCCCTTAGCAAGATGCCTTGTAGAATTTTGGGATTAAGGACACGTGTATACACAAGATTCCTTATTCTTTCTTGGCAAGAGTATGTGCAGTTTCCTTTATATGAACACAGATTCCCAGAAGTTTCCTAGGTATGTGGCATCCATGATTCCTGGTTGCACTTAAAAATACCTACTAAATATTGTGAAAACTCAAAACCCCCGGCCCATATCCAAATAGGACAAACGGAAGTTTTAGGATTACAAGATACATCTTAAGTAAAGGTTACATACAAACATGGAGAGAGCATTCATTGGGTGCTGTAATCGGACCTTACTAGTCCGGAGGAAACCAATGGACTTGTAGGTACAGATTCTCGGTTAAAACTATCAAGATTACCAGAAGTTAGCTGCGAATCTATAATGACACAATTGTCATTTCCAAATGGCAAGTAGCCCTGAACAATGTAGGGAACGAGAAGCCCAGATTCCCATTAGACTTCATCAAGAGGCCCTGTAGATTTCTTGGACTATGGACTCCCATACCCAGATTCCTTTTTTGTTCACAGGAAGACGCCTGGATGTTTCCTGGCAAAACAAAATTGTAAAATCCTTATACAAATACTCATACGCCCAGAAGGTCCCAAGGGTCCTGGAATCCTTGACTGCTGGTTCTCCCTTAAGAATACGTTCAAAATATATGGGCAACCCTAAGACCATGTTGCAAATATCAACGAGAAATTCCAGCAGTAGTTTCTAATGTACGAGGTATACCTGAAGCAAGAGATTACATTAAAAAAGGGCGCGATGATTCCTTGGGTTGTGGAATCTGGTCTGCCATGTCCCTGCGAAACAAATGGACCAGAATACCAGTTACAACTATCAAGAGGAGCAGGTGGTTCCTGGGGAGTGCTAATGACCAATTTGTAGCATGAATATAGGAAGTAGCTCTCAAAAATGTGGGAACCATGACACTCAAATTCCTTATTAGCATTTAAGAAAGTCCCTGTAGACGTCTAAGTATGAGAACTACCTTAAGCCAGGGATAAATTAACAACTGTCCAGAAGTTTACTGGAGAAATGGAATCCGAGTTTCCTTGTTGAACCTCACTAACAGGTGTGGAAGCTTTCTGGGGATGTAGGGACCCAGATTTCTGTTTCGTTCTCAGCAAAACGATGGGATGTTTCCTGGTACCATGGAATTCCAGACCCTTGGCTCCTGATAGAAAGATGAAAGATTGTTCCTGAGGACTTGGAATTCAAGATTCTTGTTTCCATCCCAAGAATACCTCCTAAAAAATGTGCAACACTTAAACCCAAGGTCCTCATTCCAAATAGCTGAGCCACAAGAAGTTTCTGGAGATGAGGTAACCCTGAATTCAGGGCTTACATGCAAAAACACTGGATGATTACATGTGTCCTGGAATCGGGTGTTAGAGGATGCAAGAATCTCAATGGAATTGTAGTGCCAGATTCTCGTTTGCCACTACCGAGAGGACCAGAATGTTTCTGGAGTTCTGTAATGACTGATTCATGATATCCACATAGGAAATAATTCTGGAAAATGTGGGGACCTCGAAGGAACACAATGGACTTGTAGGGACTCATTCCCAGTTACACCTATCAAGATGACCAGAAGGCAGCTGAGAATCTATAATGACAAAATTGTCATTTCCAAATGGCAAGGAGCCCTGAATAATGTAGGGAACTTGAAGCCCATATTCCCAATTAGCCTTTTTCAAGAGGCCCTGTAGTTTTATTGGATTGAGGACTCCCATAACCCAGATTCCTTTTTTGTCCTCAGGAAAGCGCCCAGACGTTTCCTGGTGAAACGGAAATGTAAACTCCTGTATACCAATACTCATAAGCCCAGAAGGTTCCAAGGGCCCTGGAATGCATGATTGCTGGTTATTTTTTAAGAATTTGTCCAAAATATGTGGGAACCCCTAATCCCATGTTCTGAATATCAACCAGAAGTTGTAGCAGTAGTTTTTGGTGTATGGGTTATACCTGAAGTCAGAGATGACATTAAAAATGGTAAGATGATTTATTGGGTTGTGGAATCTGGTCTTCCAGGTCCCTGCGAAACAAACGGGCCAGTAGGCCAGATTTTCAGTTACAACTATCAAGAGGAACAACTGGTTCCTGGGGATCGGTAATGACCGATTTGTGGTATGCATAGAGGAAATAGTACTGAAAAATGTGGGGACCAGGACCCCCATTTCCAAATTAACATTTAGAAAATTCCCTGTAGACATCTAAGCATGTGAACTACCTTAATCCAGGGATAAATTAACAACTGCGAGAAGTTTACTGGTGAAATGGAATCTGAGTTTCCTTGTTCCACCTTACTTCTGGAAGTCCAGACTCTTGGTTCATAATAGAAAGATGAAAGAATGTTCCTGAGGACTTGAAATCCAAGCTTCCAGGGTCCACCGAAGAATACCTCCTTAAAAATGTGCAACACTTAAACCCAAGGTCCTAATTACGAATAGCTGAACCACTAGAAGTTTCTCGAGATGAGGTAAAACCTGATGTCGTGGCCTACATACAAAAAACTGAGATGATGATTTGTGTCCTGGAATCTGGCCTTAGAGGATCCAAGAATCTATATGGAATTGTAGTGCCAGATTCTCGTTTACTACTATCGAGAGGACAGAATGTTGCTGGAGTTCTGGAATGACAGATTCATAATATCCACATAGCAAATAACTCTGAAAAAATGTGGGGACCTCGAAGTCTGGATTGTGGTAGGCATCAGCAAGACGCCCTGTAAATTTTTGGTATTGAGGACTCGTGTAATCCTGTTTATTGTTCTTCCTTAAGAAGAGGTCATGTAGTTTCCTGTATATGAGGACTCCCATTACACAGATTCCAGCTTCAAAACCCTGATTTTTGTTTAGCCTTTAGCAAGACGCTCTGTAGATTTTTGGGTTTGAGGACTCGTGTATACCCAGATTCCTTATTCTTCATTAGCAAAAGGCTGTGTAGTTTCCTTTATATTAGGACAGATGCCCAGAAATTTCGTAGGGGCGTGGCATCCATGATTCCTGGATACGCTTAAAAATACTAACTAAATATTTAGCAACCTCAAAAACCCCGCCCCTATCCAAATAGAAGGGAAAAAGGAGGTTTTAGGATTACAATGTATGACTTAAGAGTTACATATAAATATGGCGAGATGATTCTTTGGGTCCGGAATCTAGCCTAACTAGTCCCGAGAAACCCAAGGGACTTGTAGGGACACAATCTCGGTACAGCTATCAAGAGGACCAGAAGGTAGCTGGGAATCTATAATCACACAATTGTCGTATCCAAGTGGAATATAGTCCTGAAGAATGTGGGAAAGAAGAATCCCAGATTCCAGATAAGCCCTTATGAGAGGCCTTGAAGAATTCTTGGATTGAGGACTCCTGTAACACAGATTCCTTTTTTTTTCTCAGGAAGACGCTCGGACCTTTCGTGGAGACGTGGAAGTACAATCTTTTATATACCAATACTCATACGCCCAGGAGATTCCCAGGGACCTGGAAACCAAGATTACTGGATCCCCTTTAAGAATACATCAGAAATATGTGGGAACCTCTAATCCCATGTTTTGAATATTAACCAGAACGTCCAGAAGTAGTTTCTGGAGTACAAGGTAAACCTGAAGCCAGCGATTACATTTAAAAAATGGTGAGATGATTCCTTAGGTTGTGGGATCTGACCTTACACGTCCCTCTGAAAAAAACGGACCAGTAGGCCTGATTCTCAGTGACAACTGTCAAGATGAGCAACAAGTTCCTGGGGATCGGTAATGACCGATTTGTGGTGTGCATATAGGACGTAGCTTTGAATAATGTGGGTACCAGGGCTCCCAGAGTTCAGATTAGTATTTAGCAAAAGTACCTGTAGATTCCTAGGTATGAGAACTACCTTAAGCCAGGGATAACTTAGCAATTGTTCAGAAGAGTGCAAGTCACATGGAAACAGGGTATCCTGGTTTCTCTTTAGTAACAACTGTAGAATCTTTCAGGAAACATTGTGACCCAGATTTCTGTTTTGTGTTAAGAAATATAACCAGATGATTCATGGTGTCCTGGAAGTCCAGTCTCTTTTCTACCCATAGAAAGATGACAAGAATATTCCTGTGGACTTGGAATCCAAGATTTCTGGTTCACTCTCAAGTAATACCTCCTAAAAATAGTGCAACACCAAAACCCAAGACACTATTTCAGAACAGCTGAACCACCAGAAGTCTGAAGTGTGAGGTAACCCTGAAGTCAGGGTTTATATACAAAAAACCTGAGATGATTATCTTGTCCTGGAATCTGGCATTAGAAGTTCCGAGAACCTAAAAGGACTTGTAGTGCCAGATTCTCTTTAACAACTATCAAGATGACCAAAAGTTGCTGGAGTCCTAGTATGAATGATTCGTAATATACACATACCAAATTGCTTTGAAACATGTGGGGAGCTCCATGCCCTGATGGTTTAGCCCTTAACAAGATACATTGTAGATATTTGGGACTGAGGACTCGTAACCCAGATGTTTTATTCTAACAAAGAAAGTCCGTGTAGTTTCCTGTATATTTGGACTCCCATTTCCCAGATTACTGCTTCGAAACCCTAATGTTTTTTATGCCTTAGGAAGATGCCCTGTAGGTTTTTGGGATTGAGGGCACCTGTAACCCAGATTCCTTACTCTTCCTCAGCAAGAGGCCATGTAGTTTCCTGTACATGAGGACTCCCATTACCCAGATCCTTGCTTCGAAACCCTGAATCTTGTTTAGCCCTCAGCAAGATGCCCTGTAGATTTTTGTGATCAAGGACTCGTGTAACCCAAATTCCTTATTCTTCCTTAACAAGAGGCCTTGTATGTTCCAGTATATGAGGACCCCCATTACACAGATTCCTGCTTCGAAACCTGATTCTTGTTTAGCCCTGAGCAAGATGCCCTGTACATTTTTGAGATTTAGGTCTTGGGTAAACCAGATTCCTTATTCGTCCTTATCAAGAGACAGTGAAGTTTCCTGTATATGAGGACTCCCATTAACCAGATTCCTGTTTTGAAATCGTAGTTTTGCTTAGCCCTAATCAAGTCGCCCAGTAGAATTTTCCGATTGAGGACACGTGTAACCCAGAATCCTTAATCGTTCTTGCCAAGAAGCTGTGTCGTTTCCTGCATATGAGGACTCCCATAACTCAGATACAGGCTTCTAATACTGATTCTTGGTTAGCCATTACCAAGGTGTTGGGTGGATTTTTGGGATTTAGAAGTTTGTAACCCAGATTCCTCATTCTTCCTTTGCAAAAAGCTGTGTTGTTTTTTGTTTATGAGGACGCCCATTACACAGATTCCTACTTTATTATAACCAAGACACCGAGACAATTCCTGGTGACGTAGACGTCCAGTTGTTTGCATTTCAGTAGAAAGACTCCCAGATGTTTCCAGGAAACTGGAATCCAAGATTCCTGCTTCCCCGTAATAAGACATCCAAAAACTGTTGAATACCCTAAAAACAATGTTTGAATTCCCACTAGACTGAGAACAAGAAATTTCTGTAATTTGAGGTAACCTGAATCTAGTAATTTGGTACCAAAATGCCATTTGATCCTGGGGTACTGGATTATGGCCAAAGGTGTTCTGAGGAAACAAACGAATATGTAGGGCCAGATTCTCGATAACAACTATCAAGAGGACCTGAAAGTTCTTGGGGATCCCTAATGACAGAATTTGGGTATCCATGCAGCAATTAGCTCTGAATAATGTTGGGACCTAGAAGCCCAGATTCCTGAATAAACCTCATCAAGAGGCCCTAAGGATTTTGGTGGTTGATGACTCCCAGAAGCTGGGTTCACTTTTCCTTCTCAGAAAGATGTTCAGATTTTCCCTGACGATGTGGATTCCAGAACTCTGTGTACAAATAGACAGATGCCCAGAAGTTTCCTAGGGTAATGGAATCATCTCTACAATAAATAAAAAAAATCAACTGGGTGTGGTAGCGCACGCTTGTAATTCTGGCTACTCGTAAGGCTGAGGTGGAAGTATAGCTGGAGCCCAGCAGGTCGAGGCTGCGGTAGCCCGGAGCAGCCTCTGCACTCCAGTCTGGGCGACCAAGTGAGACTCCAACTCAAAAAAAAAAAATGGCGAGGTGATTTCTTGTGTTGTGGAATCTGGTCTCACAGGTACCTGCAAAACAAACGGGCCATCCCAAGAATATCTCCAACAAAATGTGCAACACCTAAACCGAAGGTCCTAATTCTGATTCGCTGAACCACCGGAGTTTTGGGTGACGAGGTAACCGTGAAGTCGGGGCTTACATACAAAAAACCGGAAATGATTACTTGTTTTCTGGAATCGGCCTTAGAGCATCCAAGATTCTAAATGGAATTGTAGTGCCAGATTCTTGTTTATCACTATGGAGAGGACCAGAATGTTGCTGGAGTTCTCGGATGACTGATTCATAATATACACATAGCAAATAACTTTGAAAAATGTGGGGACCTCGAAGCCCTGATTCTTGTAGGCCTTAGCAAGATGTCCTGTAGGTTTTTGGTATACAGGTCTTGTGTAAATCAGATTCAATCTTCATCCTTTTCAAGAGGCCATGTAGTTTCCTGTATATGAGGACTTGAAGAACCCAGATTCCTGCTTCGAAATCTTATTATTCTTGGATAGCCGTAAGCAAGTCGCCCTGTAGATTTTCCGGATTGAGGACTCGTGTAACCAGATTCCTTATTCATTCTTAGCAAAAAGCAGTGTAGTTTCCTGCATATGAGGACTCCCATTACTCAGATTCCTGCTTCTAAATTCTGATTTTTGGTTAGCCCTTAGCAAGATGTTCTGTGGATTTTTGGATTGAGGAGTTGTGTAACCCAGATTCCTCATTCTTCCTTAGCAAGATGTCGTGTAGTTTTTTGTATATGAGGACTCCAATTGCCCAGATTCCTATTTTATTATCACCAAAATACCGAACAATACATGGTGACCTAGAAGTCCAGTTGTTTGCATGCTTCTATTAGCAAGACATTCTAAAAGTGTGTAATACCATAAACTCAATGTCCGAATTCCCATCAGACCGACCACAAGAAATTTCTTTAATTTGGGGTAACCTGAATCAAGCAATTTGGCACCAAAATGCCATTTGATCCCGGGGTACAGGATTATGGCCAAAGATATTCCTAGGAAACAAACTGATTTGTAGGTCCAGATTCTTGATCACAACTATCAAGAGGACCGGAATGTTTTTTGGGATATGCAATGACAGAATTTGGGTATCCACACAGCAAGTAGCTCTGATTAATGTTGGGACCTAGAAACCCAGATTCCTGAACAAACCTTATCAAGAGGCCCTTTAGATTTCGGTAGTTGATGACACCCAGAACCCGGATTCGCTTTTCGTTTTCAGAAAGATGTCTCGATTTTTGCTAGTGATGTGGATTTCAAAACTCTGTATACAAATAGATGCCCAGAAGTTTTCTACGGACATGGAACCATGATTTGTGGTTACCCTTAGAAATAGGTACTAAATATTTGGCAACCTCAAAATCTCTAGCCCCTTTTCAAAAGGAAGGACAATGGAATTTTTAGGATTACAAGGTACATCTTAATACAAGAGTTACATCCAAATATAGTGAGATGATTTTGGTTCCCGGATTCTGGTCTTACTTGTCCCGAGGAACTGAACGGACTTGTAGAAACAGATTCTCGGTTAAAACTATCAAGATTACCAGAAGGTAGCTGGGAATCTATAATGACACAATTGTCATTTCCAAATGGCAAGTAGCCCTGAAGAATGTGGGGAACTAGAAGCCAGATTTCCATTTAGCCATTATAAAGAGGCCCTGAAGACTCCCATAACCCAGATTCCTTTTTTGTTCTCAGGAAGACGCCTGGACGTTTCCTGGTGAAATGGAAGTGTAAACTCCTACATAACAATACTCATATGCCCAGGTGTATGAGATACACCTGAAGCCAGGAATTACATTAAAAAATGGCGATATCATTCCTGGGGTTGTGGAATCTAGTCTCACAGGTCCCTGTGAAACAAACGGACCCATAGGCTGATTATCAACTACAACTATCACGAAGAGCAGCTGGATCTTAAGGATCGATAATGAACAATTTGTGGTATGCATGTAGGAATGACCTCTGAAAAATATGGAGTCCAGGACACCCAAACTCCAAGTTAGAGTTTAGAAAAGTCCCTGTAGACTTCTAAGTATGAAAACTAACTTAAGCCAGGGATAAATTAGCAACTGCCCAGAAGTTTACTGGTGAAATGAAATCCGAGTTTCCTTGTTCCTCCTTAGTGATGGGTGTAGAAGCTTTCTGGGAACGTAGGGACCCAGATTCCTGTTTAATTCTCAGCAAAACGACCAGTTGTTTCCTGGTGACCTGGATTTCCAGACCCTTGGAGCCCAATAAAAATATGAAAGTTTGTTCCTGAGGACTTGGAATTCAAGATTCCTGGTTACATCCCAAGAATACCTCCTAAAAAAGGTGCAACACTTAAACCTAAGGTCCTAATTCTGAATAACTGAACTACAAGAAGTTTCTGGAGATGAGGTAACCGTGAAGTCAGGGCTTACATACAAAAACTGAGATGATTACATGTGTCCTGGAATCTGGCCTTAGAGGATCCAAGGATCTTAGTGTAATTGTAGTGCCAGATTCTCTTTAACCACTACTGAGAGGATCAGAATGTTGCTGGAGTTCTGAAATGACTGATTCATAATATCCACACAGCAAATAATTCTGAAAAATGTGGGGATCTCAACGGTCGGATTCAGCAAGACACCCTGTAGATTTTTGGTATTGAGGACTCGTGCAACCCATATTCCTTATTCTTCCTTATCAAGAGGCCATGTAGGACTCTGTATATGAGGACTCCCATTACCCAGATTCCTGCTGCGAAACCCTGATTCTTGTTTCGCCATTAGCAAGACGCTCTGTAGATTTTAGGGATTGAGGACCTGCGTTACCCAGATTCCTTATTCTTCCTTAGCAAGAGACCGTGGAGTTTCCTGTATATCCGGACTCCCATTACACGATTCCTGCTTCAAACCCTGATCCCTGTTTAGCCCTTAGCAAGATGCCGTGTATTATTTTGGAATTGAGGACACGTGTATATCCAAGATTCTTTATTCTTCCTTAGCAAGAAGTTATGTAGTTTCCTTTATATGAGAACAGATGCCCAGAAGTTTCCTAGGCACATGACATCCATGATTCCTGGTTACACTTAAATATACATACTAAATGTTTGGCAACCTCAAAACTTCCGACCCATATCAAAATAGAAGGACAAACGGAATTTGTAGGATTACAAGGTACATATTAAGTCATGTCAAGTGAAAATATGGCGAGAGCACACTTTGGGTCCTTACTTGTCCCGAGGATCCCAATGGACTTCTATGGACAGATTCTCCATAAGAACTATCAAGAGGACCAGAAGGTACCTGAGAATCTATAATGATACTATTGTCATATCCAAGTGCCATATAGCCCTGAAGTGTGGAGAACTAGAAGCCCAGATTCCAGATAAGCCGTCATAAACAGTCCCTGCAGAATTCTTGGATAGAGGACTCCTATAACCCAGATTCCTTTTTTTTTCCTCAGGAAGACGCCCGGATGTTTCCTTGGGACGTGAAAGTACAAACTCTTATATACCAATACTCATATGCCCAGTAGGTCCCCAGGGACCTGGATTCCAAGAATACTGTATCCCACTTAAGAAATCATCCAAAATATGTGGGAACACCTAATCCTATGTTCCGAATATTAACCAGAATCTTCAGCAGTAGTTTCTGTAGTCCGAGGTAAACCTGAAGCCAGTGATTACATAAAAAAATGGGGAGATGATTCCTTGGGTTGTGGAATCGGGCCTTACAGGTCCCTGCAAATCAAACAATCCAGGAGGCCAGATTCTCAGTTACAACTATCAAGTTGAGCTGCAGATTCCTGGGATTGGCAATGAACGATTTGTGGTATGCATATAGGACGTAGCTCTGAATAATGTGGGTACCAGGGCTCCCAGATAACAGATTAGTATTTAGCAAAAGTCCCTGTAGATTCCTAGGTATGAGAACTACCTTAAGCCAGGGATAAGTCAGCAATTGTTAATAAGATAGCAAGTCACATGGAAACAGTATCCTAGATCTTCTACAGTAAAAAGTGTAGAAGCTTACTGGGAACATAGTGACCCAGATTCCTGTTTCATTTTATGCAATATGACCAGATGTTTCCTGGTGCCCTGGAAGTCCAGGCTCTTGTCTACCCATAGAAAGATGACAAGAATATTCCTTGTGAACTTGGAATCCAAGGTTCCTGGTTCACTCCCAAAAACACCTCCTAAAAAAATGGGCAACACCTAAACCCATGACCCTAAATCAGAACAGCTGAACCATCAGAAGTTTCTGAAGTACGAGATAACCATGAAGTCAAGGCTTACATGCAAACACCCCGCGATGATTATTTTTGTTCTGGAATCTGGCATTAGAGTTTATGAGAACCTACATGGACTTGTAGTGCCAGATTCTCATTAACAACTATCAAGAGGACCAGAAAGTTGCTGGAGTCCTGGAATGGCTGATTCGTAATATACACATACCAAATATCTTTGAAACATGTGGGGAGCTCAAAACCCTGATTTTTAGCCCTTAGTAAAACGCACTGTAGATTTTAGAAATTGAGGACTCATGTAACCCAGAGTCTTTATTCTTCCACAGGAAGAGGCCATGTTGTTTACTGTATATTAGGACTCCCATTCCCCAGATTACTGCTTGGAAACCCTAATCCTTTTTAGCCCTTAGCAAGATGCCCTGTAGATTTTTGGGATTGAGGACCCTGATTCTTGTTTAGCCCTTAGCAAGATGCCCTGTAGATTTTTGGGATTGAGGTCTCATGTAACCTAAATTCCTTATTCTTCCTTAGTAAGAGGAAGTGTATGTTCCTGTATATGAGGACTACCATTACACATATTCCTCCTTCGAAAACTGATCCTTGTTTAGAACTGAGTAAGACACCCTGAACATTTTTGCGATTTAGGTCTTGGGTAACCCAGATTCCTTATTTGTCTTATCAAGAGGCAGTGAAGTTTCCTGTATATAAGGAATCTTTCCCATTTAACCTTTATAAAGAGGCCCTGTATATTTCTTGTATCGAAGACTCCTGTAACCCAGATTCCCATTTTTTTCTCAGGAAGACGCCTGAATATTTCCTGGTGTAATGGAAGTGTAAATTCCTATGTAACCATACTCATATGACCAAAATGTCCCAGGGCCCTGGAATACCTGATTGCTGGCTCCACCTTAAGAATACGTTAAAAGTATGTGTGAACTCCTAATCCCATGTTCCAAATATCAATTAGAAATTCCAGCAGTAGTTTCTGGTGTACGAGGTACACCTGAAGCCTGAAATTACATGAAAAAATGGTGAGATGATTTCTTGGGTTGTGGAATCTGGTCTTACAAGTCCCTGTGCAACAAACTGACCAGTAGGCCAGATTATTAATTACAACTATCAAGAGGAGCAGCTGGTTCATGGGGATCGGTAATGACCTATGTGTGGTAAGCATATAGAAATTAGCTCTAAAAATGTCGAGACCAGGAGTCCCAAACTCCAAATTAGCATTTAGAAAAGTTCGTGTAGACTTCTAAGTATGAGAACTACCTTAAGCCAGGGATAAATCAGCAACTGCCCAGAAGTTTACTGGTGAAATGGAATCCAAGTTTCCTTGTTCCACGTTAGTGACAGGTGTTGAAGTTTTCTGGGGATATAGGGACCCAGATTCCAGTTGTATTCTTGGCAAAACGACCATATGTTTCCTTGTGCCCTGGAAGTCCAGACCCTTGTCTCCCAATAGAAAGATGAAAGATTGTTCCTGAGGGCTTGAAATCCAAGATTTCTGGTTCCATCCCAACAATACCTCCTAAAAAACGTGCAACACCTAAACTCAAGGTCCTGAATCTGAATTGCTGAACCACCGGAAGTTTCTGGAGAAGAGATAACCCTGAAGTTGGGGCTTACATACAAAAAACCCGAATGATTACTTGTTTCCTGGAATCTGGTCTTAGAGAAACCAAGAATCTAAATGGAATTGTAATGTCAGATTCTTGTTTACCACTATGGAGTGTACCAGAATGTTGTTGGAGTTCTCAGATGCCTGTTTCATAATACACATAGGAAATAATTCTGAAAAATGTGGGGACCTCCAAGATATGATTCTTGTAGGCCTTAGCAAGACGTCCTGTCGGTTTTAGCATTGAGGACTCTATTAATCCAGATTCAATCTTCTTCTTTTTCAAATGGTCGTGTAGTTTCCTGTAAATGATGACTCCATTTACCCAGTTTCCTGCTTCGAATTCCTGATTCTTGTTTAGCCCTTAGCAAGATGCTCTGTAGATTTTTGGGATTGAGGTCTCCTGTAACTCAGATTCCTTATTCTGCCTTAGAAAGAGACCGTGTGGTTTCCTGTATATAACGACTCCCATTACACAGAGTCCTGCTTCCAAACCTTGATCCTTGTTTAGTCCTTAGCAAGACGTCGTGTAGTATTTTGGGATTGAGTACATGTGTATACCCAAGATTCCTTGTTCTTCCTTAGCATGAGGTTGTGTAGTTTCCTTTATATGAGGAGAGATGCCCAGAAGTTTCCTAAGAACTTGGCATCCATCATCCTGGTTACACTTAAAAAAAACATACTAAATATTGGAAACCTCAAAACCCCCAGCCCATATCAAAATAGAAGGACAAATGAAAATTTTGGGATGCCAATGTACATCTTAAGTCAAGATTTACATACAAATAGGGTGAGATCATTCTTTGGGTACTGTAATCTGGCCTTACCAGTCCTGAGGAACCCAATGGGCTTGTATGGAAAGATTCTCCGTAACAACTACCAAGAGGACCAGAAAGTAGCTGGGAATCCATAATGAAACAATTGTCAAATCCAAGTGCCATGTAGCCCTGAAGAATGTGGGAACAAGTAGCCCAGATTCCAAATAAGACCTCATAAAGGGGCCCTGTAGAAATCTTGGATTGAGGACTCCTGTAATCCAGATTCCTTTATTTTCTCAGGAAGTCACCCGGACGAATTCTGGCGCTGTGGAAGTACAAACTCTTCTATACCAGTACTCATACACCCCGTAGGAACCCAGGGACATGGAATACAAGATAACTGGATCCCCCTTAAGAATACATCCTAAATATATGTGAAGCCCTAATCGCATGTTCCGAATAATAACCAGAAACTTCACCAGTAGTCTGCGGAGTGCGAGGCAAACCTGAAGCCAGTGATTACATAAAAAAATGGTGAAATGATTCCTTGAGTTGTGAAATCAGGCCTTACAAGTCCCTGTGAATCAAACGGACCAGTAGGCGAGATTCTTAGTTACCACTATCAAGTTGAGCAGCAGGTTCCTAGGGATTGGTAATGACCTATTTGTGGTAAGCATATAGGACGTAGCTCTGAAGATTGTGGGCACAAGGACTGCCAGATTCCAGATTAGTATTTAGCATAAGTCCATGTAGATTCCTTGGTATGAGAATTACCTTAAGCCAGGGATAAGTTAGCAATTGTTCAGAAGCTTGCAAGTCACATGGAAACAGAGTTTCCTGGTTCCTCTTTAGTAAAAAATGTAGAAAGTTTCTGGGACCATAGTGACCCAGATTCCTGTTTCATTTTAAGCAATATGACCAGATGTTTCCTGGTGCCCTTTAAATTCAGACTCTTGTCGACCCAGAGAAAGACGACAAGAATATACCTGTGAACTTGTAATTCGCGATTCCTGGTTCACTCTCCAAAATACCTCCAAAAATTGTGCAACACTTAAACACAAGACCCTAATTTGGAAGAGGTGAGCCACCAAATTACCTAAAGTACGAGGTAACCCTGAAGTCAGGGCTTACATATAAAACCCGAGAAGAATACTTTTTTCCTGGAATCGGGCATTAGAGGTTATGAGAACCTAAGTAGACTCGTAGTGCTGGATTCTCGTTTACAACTATCAAGATGACCATAAAGTTGCTGCAGTCCTGGAATGACTGATTCGTAACATCCACCTACCAAATATTTCTGAAACATGTGGGGAGCTCTAAGCCCTGATTCTTGTTTAGCCCTTAGCAAGATGAGCTGTAGATTTTTGGATTGAGGTCACATGTATCCCCCATTCATAGAAAAAGGCTATATAGTTTCCTGTGAATTTGGACTCCCAATCCCCAGATTACTGCTTCGAAACCCTGATCCTTGTTTAGCTCTTAGAATGATGCCCTGTAGACTTTTGAGATTGAGAACTCCTGTAACCCAGATTCCCTATTCTTCCTTAGCAAGTGGATGTGTAATTTCCTGTATATGGGGAAGCCCATTACCCAGATTCCTGCTTCAAAACCCTGATTCTTGTTTAGCCCTTATCAAGACGCCTTGTAGATTTTTGGGATGAGGTTTCGTGTAATCCAGATTCCTCATTTTTCCTTCACAAGAGGCCGTGTGTGTTCCTGAAGATGAGGACTCCCATTATACAGATTCCTGTTTCATAACCGGATTCTTTTTTTGCCCTTAGCAAGACGCCTGGTAGGTTATTTGTATTTAAGTCTCGTGTAACCCAGATTCCTTATTTGTCCTTAGCAAGAGGCAAGAATTTTCCTGTATATGAGGACTCCCATTACCCAGATCCTGCTTCGAAAACCTGATTCTTGTTTAGCCCTAAGCAAGTCATTCTCTAGATTTTTCAGATTCAGGACTCATGTAACCTAGATTCCTTACCTGTTTTTAGCAAGAAGCTGTGTAGTTTCCTATATATGAGGACTCCCATTACACTGATTCCTGCTTCAAAATCGTAATTCTTTTTTAGTCCTTAGCAAAATTGTCTGTGCATTTTTGGGTTTGAGGAGTTTTTTAACCCAGATTCCTCATTCTTTCTTAGTAAGAATCCATGTAGTTTTTTTGTATGTGAGGACTCCCATAACCCAGATTCCTGCTTTAGTATCACCAAGACACAGAGACAATTCCTGGTGACGTAGAAGTCAAGTTCTTTTCATATCAATACAAAGACTACCAGAAGTTTCCTGGTTCTCCTTAACAAGACATCCTAAAAATGTGGAATCCCCTAAACCCAATGTCTGAATTCCCATGAGACCGACCACAAGAAATTTCTGTAATTTGAGGTAACCAGAATCAAGCATTTTGGCACCAAAATGCCATTTGATCCTGGGGTACTGGATTATGACCAAAGATGTTCCTTGGAATCCAATGGATTTGTAAGGCCAGGTTCTCAATAAAAACTATCAAGAGGATTGGAAAATTCCTGGGGATATGTAATGACAGATTTTGTTTATCCATGCCACAAGTATCTCTGAATAATAATGGAACTTAGAAGCCTAGATTCCTGAATAAATCTCATCAAGATACCCTGTAGATTTCAGTGGTTGATGACCCCCAGAAGACGGATTTGCTTTTCCTTCTCAGAAAGATGACCAGATTTTCCCTGGTGATGTGTAGTCCAAAAATCTGTATACAAATAGACAGATGGCCAGAAGTTTCCTAGGGACGTGGAATCCATGAACCCTGGTTATCCTTATAAGTAGCTACAAAATATTTGGCAACCTCAAATCCCCTAGCCCCTATCCAAATAGAAGGAAAGTCGGAAAATTTTAGGATTACAAGGAACAACTTAACACAAGGGTTACATACATAAATAGCGAGATGAATTTTGGTCCTGGAATCTGGCCTTACTTGTCCTGAGGAACCCACGGACTTGCAGGGACAGATTCTCGGTTACAACTATCAAGATGACCAGAAGGTAGCTGGGAATCAATTGCGGCAGAATTCTCATTTCTAAATGGCAAGTAGCCCTGAAGAATGTAGTGAAGTAGAAGCCCAGATTACTAATTAGCCTTTATAACGAGACCCTGTAGATTTCTTGGATTGAGGACTCCCGTAAATCAGATTCCTTTTTGCTTCTCAGGAAGTCGCCCGGACGTTTCCTGCCACAATGGAAGTGTAAACTCTTATTTACTAGTACTCATACGCCAGGAAGGTTCCAAGGGCCCTGAAATCCATTTCTGCTGCTTCCCCCTTAAGAATACGTCCAAAATATGTGGGAACCCTTAATCCCATGTTCCAAATATCAACCAGAAATTGCAACAGTAGTTTCTGGTGTATGAGGTAAACATGAAGCCAGAGATTACATTTAAAAAAGGAGAGATGATTCCATGGGGTGGGGAATCTGGTCTTCCAGGTCCCTGCTAAACAAACTGAGCAGTAGGCCAGATTGTCAGTTACAACTATCAAGAGGAGCAGCTGGTTCCTGGGGATCGGTAACAACCGATATTTGGTATGCATATAGGATGTAGTTCTGAAAAATGTGGGCACCAGGACTCCCAAATTCCTAATTAGCATTTAGAAAAGTCCTTGTAGTCTTCTAAGTATGAGAACTACCTTAAGCCAGGGATAAATTAGCAACTGCCCATAAGTTGACTGAAGAAATGAAATACGAGTTTCCTTGTTCCACCTTAGTAACAGGTGTAGAAACATTCTGGGGACATAAGGACCCAGATTCCTGTTTCATTCTCAGCAAAAGGACTAGATGTTTCCTGGTCCCTGGAAGTCCAAACTCTTGGCTCATAATTGAAAGATGAAAGAATGTTCCTGAGGACTAGGAATCCAAGATTCCTGGCTTCATCGGAAGAATACCTCCTAAAAATGTGCAACAACTAAACCCAATATCCTAATTCTGAATAGCTGAACCACTAGATGTTTCTGGAGACGAGGTAATCCTGAAGTCAGGGCTTGCATTCAAAAACCCTAGATGATTACTTGTGTCCTGGAATCTGGCCTTAGAGGATCCAAGAATCTAAATGGAATTTTAGTGCAAGATACTCGTTTACCACAATCGAGAGGACCAGAATGTTGCTGGAGTTCTGGAATGACTGATTCATAATATCCACATAGCAAATAACTCTAAAAAATGTGGGGACCTCAAAGCCACATTCTTGTAGGCCTCAGCAAGACGGCATGTAGATTTTTGGTATTGTGGACTTGTGTAAACCATATTCCTTATTCTACCTTAGCAAGAGACCGTGTAGTTTCCTGTATATGAGGACTCCCATTACCAAGATTTCTGCTTCAAAACCCTGATTCTTGTTTAGCCTTTAGCAAGACACCCTGTAGATTTTAGGGATTGAGGTCTCGTGTAACACACATTCCTCATCCTTCCTTAATAAGAGGCCGGGTAGTTTCCTGTATGTGAGGACTCTCATTACACAGATTCCTGTTTCAAAACCCTGACTTTTCCCTTAGCAAGACGCCCTGTGAGATTTTTGTTTTGAGGACACGTGTATGCCCCAATTCCTTATTAATCCTTACAAGAAGCCGAGTAGTTTTCTTTATATTAGGACAGATGTCGATAAATTTACTAGAGACGTGGCATCCATGATTCCTGGATACACTTAAAAATACATACTAAATATTTGGCAACCTAAGAACCCCAGGCCCCTATCCAAATAGAAGGACAAAAGGAGGTTTTAGGATTACAATGCACCTCTTAAGACAAGAGTTACATACAAATATGGCGAGTTGATTCTTTGGGTCCTGGAATCTGGCATTATTTGTCCTGAGGAATCCTGCAGACTTGTAAGGATACATCTTGGTTACAACTATCAAGCGGACAGAAGGTAGCTTGAAATTTATAATAACAAAATTGTCATATACAAGTGGCATGTAGCCCTGAAGAATGTGGGTACAAGAAGCCCAGATTCCAGGTAAGCCCTTATGAAAGGCCTTGTAGAATTCTTGGATTGAGGACTCCTGTAACCCAGATTCGTTTTTTTTCTCAGGAAGACACCCGGACGTTTCCTGGCGACGTGGAAGTAAAAACTCTTATTTACCAATACTCATACACCCAGTAGGTCCACTGGGACCTGGAATCCAAGATTACTGGATCCCCCGTAAAAATACTTCCAAAATATATGAAAGCCCTAATACTATGTTCCAAATATTAACGAGAACGTCTAGTAGTAGTTTCGGGAGTACGAGGCTAACCTGAAGACAGTGATTCCATAAAAATAAAGGGAGATGATTCCTTGGGTTGTGGAATAGGGCATGACACATCCCTGTGAATTAAATGGACGATTAGGCCAGATTCTCAGTTACAACTATAAAGATGAGCAGCAGGTTCCTGGGGCTCAGTAATGATCGATTTGTGGTATGTATATAGGATGTAGCTCTGAATAATGTGGGGACCTGGACTCCCGTATTCCAGATTAGTATTTAGCAAAAGTCATTGTATATTCTTAGGTATGATATCTACCTAAAGACAGGGATAAGTTAGCAATTGTTCAGAAGATTGCAAGTCACATGTAAAACAGAGTTTCCTGGTCCCTGTTTTGTAAAACGTGTAAAAGCTTTCTATGAACATAGTGACCCAGAGTCCTGTTTTGTTTTCAGCAATATGACCAGGTGTTTCCTGGTGTCCTGAAAGTTCAGACTCTTGTCTACCCAGAGAAATATGACAAGAATAATTCTGTGGACTTGCAATCCAAGATTCCTGGTTGACTAAAAATACCCCCTAAAAATGTGCAACTCCTAAAACCAAGACCCTAATTCAGAGCAGCTGAACCACTAGATGTTTCTGAAGTATGAGGTAACCCTGAAGTCAGGGCTTACATACAAAAACCCTGCGATTATTACTTTTGTCCTGGAATCTGGCATTAGAGTTTCTGAGAACATAAATGGACTTGTAGTGCCAAATACTTGTTAACAACTATCAAGATCACCAGAATGTTGCTGGAGTCCTGGAATGACTGATTCATATTATACACATACCATATATCTTTAGAACATGTGGGGAGCTCGAAGCCCTGATTGTTTATACCTTAGCAATATGCACTGTAGATTTTAGAAATTGAGGACTTGTGTAACCCAGATTCTTTATTCTTCCACAGAAAGAGTCCATGTTGTTTCCTGTTTATTAGGACTTCCATTCCCCAGATTACTGCTTCAAAACTCTAATCCTTTTTTAGCCCTTAGCAAGACGCCCTGTAGATTTTTGGGATTGAGGATTCCTATAACCCAGATTCCTTATTCTTCCTTAGCAAGAGGCCATGTAGTTTCCTGTGTATGAGGACTCCCATTACCTAGATTCCTGCTTTGAAACCCTGATTCTTGTTTAACCCTTAGCAAGATGCCCTGTAGATTTTTGGGATGGAGGTCTTGTGTAACCCAAATTTCTTATTCTTCCTTAGCAAGAGGCCCTGTATGTTCCCGAATATGAGGACTCCCATTACACAGATTCCTGCTTCAAAAACGGATCCTCGTTTAGCCCTGAACAAGATGCCCTGTACGTTTTTGGGATTTAGGTCTTGGGTAACCCAGATTCCTAACTCGTCCTTATCAAGAGGCAATGAAGTTTCCTGTATATGAGGACTGCCATTACCCAGATTACTGCTTTGAAATACTATTCTTGGTTAGCCCTAAGCAAGTCGCCATGTAGATTTTTCGGATTGAGGACTCGTGTCACCCAGATTCCCTATTCGTTCTTAGCAAGAAACAGTGTACTTTCCTGCATATGAGGACTCCCATTACTCAGATTCCTATTTCAAAATCCTGACTCTTGGTTAGCCCTTAGCAAGATGTTCTATGGATTTTTGGGATTTAGGAGTTGTGTAACCCAGATTCCTTATTCTTCCTTAGCAAGAAGCCATGTAGTTTTTTGTATATGAGGACTCCCATTATCCAGATTCCTGCTTTATTATCCCCAAGATTCCGAGACAATTCTGGTGATGCAGGAGTCCAGTTTTTGCATATCAATCGAAAGACTCCCAGAAGTCTCCAGGGAACTGGAATCCAAGATTTCTTCTTCCCCTAAACAAGACATCTTAAAAGTGTGGAATACCCTAAACCCAATATCCGAATTCCCACCTGACCGACAACTAGAAATTTCTGTAATATGAGGTAACCTGAATGAAGCGATTTTGTACCAAAATGCAATTTGATCCTGGTGTACTGGATTATGGCCTAATATGCTATTGGGAAACAAAACGATTTTAGGACCAGATTCTCGATAACAACTATCAAGAGGACCGGAAAGTTCCTGGGACCAGTAACGACAGATTTTGCGTATCCACGCAGCAAGTAGATCTCAATAATGTTGGGACGTAGAAACCTAGTTTCCTGAATAAAACTTATCAAGAGGCCCTATAGATTTCGGTGGTGGATGACTCCCAGAAGCCAGATTCGCTTTTCGTCCTCAGAAAGATGTCGATTTTCGCTAGTGATGTGGATTCCGTAAATATGTATACAAATAGATTGATTCCCAGAAGTTTCCTAAGGACATGGAATCCATGATCCCTGGTTACCCTTAAAAGTAGCTACTAAATATTTGGCAACTTCAAAACACCTAGCCCTTATCCAAATAGAAGGACAACCAGAAATTTTATGATTACAATGTAGATCTTAAGACAAGAGTTACATACATATATAGCGAGATGAATTGGGGTCCTGGAATCTGGCCTTACTTGACCGAGGAACCCATGGACCTGTAGGGACAGATTCTCGGTTACAACTATATGGATGACCAGAAGGTAGCTGGGAATCAATAATGACACAATTGTCATTTCCAAATGGCAAGTAGCCCTAAAGAATGTGGGGGAACTAGAAGCCTGGATTCCCATTTAGCCTTTATAAAGAGGTCCTGTAGATTTCTTGGTGAGGACTCCAATAACCCAGATTCCTTTTTTGTTCTCAGGAAGACACATGAACATTTCCTGGCAAAACGGAAGTGTAAACTCCTATATAACAGTACTCATATGCCCAGAAAATCCCCACAGCCCTGGAATCCATGATTGCTGGCTACTCCTTACGAATTCGTCCAAAATATGTGGGAACCCCTAATCCCATGTTCCGAATATCAACAAGAAATTCCAGCAGTAGTTTCTGGTGTATGAGGTACACCTGAAGCCAGAGATTACATCAAAAAATAGCGAGATGATTCCTTGGGTTGTGGAATCTGGTCTTACAAGTCCCTGTGAAACAAACGGACCAGTAGGCCTGATTATCAGTTACAACTATCAAGAGGATCAGCTGGTTCCTGGGGATTGGTAATGACCTATGTGTGGTATCCAATAGGAATTAGCTCTGAAAAATGAGGAGACCAGGACTTACAAACTCCAAATTAGCATTTAGAAAAGTCCCTGGAGACTTCTAAATATGAGAACTACCTTAAGCCAGGGATAAATTAGCAATTGCCCAGAAGTTTGCTGGTGAAATAGAATCCAAGTTTCCTTGTTCCATATTAGTGTCAGGTGTAAAAGCTTTCGGGGGGCATAGAGACCCAGATTCTGGTATCGTTCTCAGCAAAATGACCTGAGGTTTCCTGGTGCCCTGGAAGTCCAGACTCTTGGCTCCCAAATGAAAGATGAAAGATTGTTCCTGAGGACTTAAAATCCAAGATTTCTGGTTCCATCCCAAGAATATCTCCTAAAAATGTGCAACACCTAAACCCAAGGTCCTAATTCCGAATCACTGAACCACCAGAATTTCTGAAGATGAGGTAACCTTGAAGTCGGGGCTTACATACAAAAAACCCAAAATTATTACTTGTTTCCTGGAATCAGGCCTTAGAGGATCCAAGAATCTAAATGGAATTGTAGTGCCATATTCTCATTTACCACTATGCAGTGGACCAGAATGTTGCTGGAGATCTCGGGTGACTGATTCATCATGTACACAGAGCAAATAATTCTGTTAAATGTGGTACCTTGAAGACCTGATTCTTAGGCTTTAGCAAGACGTCCTGAAGTTTTTTGGTATTGAGGACACGTGTAACCCAGATTCAATCTTCTTCCTTTTCAAGTGGTCATGTAGTTTCCTGTATATGATAACTCCCATTACCCAGATTCCTGCTTCGAAACCCTGATTCTTGTTTAGCCCTTAGCAAGACGCCCTGTAGATTTTTGAGTTTGAGTACTCCTATAACCCGGATTTTTTATTCTTCCTTAGAATGATGCCGTGTGGTTTCCTATATATAATGACTCCCATTACACAGATTCCTCCTTCCAAAACTTGATCCTTGTTTAGTACTTAGCAAGATATCGTGTAGTATTTTGGGACTGAGAACACGTGTATACCCAAGATTCCTTGTTCTTCCTTAGCAAGAGGTTGTGTAGTTTCCTTTATTTGAGGACAGATGCCCAGAAGTTTCCTAGGGAGGTGGTATCCAATTCCTGGTTACACTTAAAAATACATAGTAATTATTTGGAAACCACAAAACCCCTAGCCCATATCCAAATAGAAGGACAAACGGAGGTTTTGGGATTACAAGGTACATCTTAAGTCAAGAGGTACATACAAATAGGGCGAGATCATTCTTTGGGTCCTGTAATCTGATTTACCATTCCGGACAAACCCAATGGGCTTGTATGGACAGATTCTCCATAACAACTATCAAGAGGACCAGAAGGTAGCTGGAAATCCATAATTAAACAATTGTCATATCCAAGTGCCGTGTAGCCCAAAGAATGTGGGGAACTAGAAACCCAGATTCCAAATAAGACCTCATAAAGGGGCCCTTTAGTATTTTGGATTGAGTATTCCTGTAACCCAGATACCTTTATTTTCTCAAGAAGACACTCGTCGTTTCCTGGTGGCATGGAGGTACAAACTCTTATATACCAGTACTCATACACCCAGTAGGATCCCAGGGACCTGGAATCCAAGATTACTGGACCCCCTTAAGAATACATCCTAAATATGTGTGAACCTAAACCCATGTTTCGAATAGTAACCAGTAACTCCAGCAGTAGTTTCCAGAGTACAAGGTAAACCTGAAGCCAGCGATTACATTAAAAAAAGGCAGGATGATTCCTTGGGTTGTGGAATTGGGCCTCACAAGTCCATGCGAATCAAACAGACCAGTAGGCCAGATTCTTAGTTACAACTATCAAGTTGAGCAGCAGGTTTCTGGGGATCGGTAATCACCAATTTGTGGTATGCATATAGGACGTAGATATGAAGAATGTGGGGACCAGTACTTCCAGATTCCAGATTAGTATTTAGCATAAGTCCCTGTAGATTCCTTGGTATGAGAACTACCTTAAGCCAGGGATAAGTTAACAATGGTTCAGAAGATTGCAAGTCACATGGAAACAGAGTTTCCTGGTTCCTCTTTAGTAAAAAGTGTAGAAGCTTTCTGGGAACATAGTGAGCCAGACTCCTGTTTCGTTTTAAGCAATATGACCAGATGTTTCAGGGTGCCCTTGAAATCCAGACACTTGTCTACCCAGAGAAAGATGACAAGAATATTCCTGTGGACTTGGAATACACGATTCCTGGTTCACTCCCAAAAAACCTCCAAAAAATGTGCAGCACCTAAACCTAAGACCCTAATTGGGAACAGATGAACCAACAAAAGTTTCTGAAGTACGAGGTAACCCTGAAATCAGGGCTAACATATAAAAAACCTGAGAAGATTACTTATGTCCTGGAATCTGGCATTAGAAGTTACGAATACCTAAATAGACTTGTAGTGCCAGATTCTCATTTACAATTGTCAAGATTACCAGAAAGTTGCTGGAGTCCTGGAAAGAGTGATTCGTAACATCCACATAACAAATAGCTCTGAATGTGGGGAGCTCGAATCCCTGATTCTTGTTTAGCCCTTAGCAAGATCTACTGTAGATTTTTGGGATTGAAGTCTCATGTATCCCAGATTCTTTATTTTTCCATAGAGAGGGCCGTACAGTTTCTTGTATATTTGGACTCCCATTTCCCAGATTACTGCTTTGAAACCCTGATCCTTGTTTAGCCCTTAGCATGACTCCCTGTATAGTTTTGGGATTGATGACTCCTGTAATCCAGTTTCCTTATTCTTCCTAAGCAAGGAGATGTGTAGTTTCCTGTATATAAGGAGTCCCATTACCCAGATTCCTGCTTTGAAACCATGATTCTTGTCTAGTGCATAGCAAGACACCCTGTAGATTTTGGGGATTAGGGCTCAGGTAACCCAGATTACTTATTCTTCCTTCGGAAGAGGCCATTGATGTTCCTGTATATGAGGACTTCCATTACAGATTCCTGCCTCGAAACCTGATTGTTGTTAAGCCCTTAGCAAGACGCCCGGTTGTTTTTTAGGTTAAGGTCTCATGTAACCCAGATTCCTTATTCGTCCTTAGCAAGAGGCAGTGAAGTTTCCTGTATATGAGAACTCCCATTACCCAGATCCTGCTTTGATATCCTGATTCATGTTAGCCCTAAGCAAGTCACCCTGTAGAGTTTTCAGATTGAGGAATCATGCAACCCAGATTCCTTATTCGTTCTTAGCAAGAAGCAGTGTAGTGTCCTGCATATGAGCACTCCCATTACTCAGATTCCTGCTTCGAAATCCTAATTCTTGGTTCGGCCTTAGCATGATATCTGTGGATTTTTGGGATTGAGGAGTTTTGTAACCCAGATTCCTCATTCTTCTTAGCAAAATACCGTGGATTTTTTGTATACGAGGACTCCCATAACCCAGATTCCTGCTTTCTTATCACCAAGACACCGAAACAATTCCTAGTGATGTAGAAGTCCTGTTGTTTGCATATCAATAGAAAGACTCCCAGAAGTTTCCTGGGAAACTGGAATACAAGATTCCTGGTTCCCCTTAACAAGACATCCCAAAAATGTGGAATACCATAAACCCAATATCCTAATTCCCATCAGACCGACAACAAGAAATTTCTGAAATTTGAGGTAACCTGAATCAAGAGATTTTGTACCAAAATGTCATTTGATTCCTGGGGTACTGGATTATGGCCGAAGATGTTCCTAGGAAACAAATGGATTTGTAGGGCCAGAATGTTGATAACTATCAAGAGGACCGGAAAGTTCCTGGGGATCTGTAATGACAGATTTTGGGTATTCATGCAGCAAGTAGCTCTGAATAATGTTGGGACCTAGAAGCCCAGGTTCCTGAAAAAACCTTTTCAAGAGGTCCTTTAGATTTCGGTGGATGATGACTCCCATAACCCGGATTCACTTTTCATTCTCTGAAAGATGTCCAGATATTCCCTGGCGATGTGGATTCCAAAATTCTGTATACAAATAGACAGATGTCCAGAAATTTCCTGTGGACGTGGAATCCATGATTCCTGGTTACCCATAAAAATAGATACTAAATATTTGGCAACCTCAAAATCCCTAGCCCCTATCCAAATAGAAGGATAATTGGAAATTTTAGGATTATAAGGTACATCTTAAGACAAGTGCTATAACAAATAGAGTGAGATGATTTTGGGTCCTGGAATCTGGCCTTACTTGTCATGAAGAATTCAACAGTTGTGTATGGACAGAATCTCGGTTACAACTATCAAGATGACCAGAAGGTAGCTGGGAATATATAATGACCTGATTGTCTTTTATAAATGGCAAGTAGCCCTGAAGAATGTGGACAACTAGAAGACCAGATTCCCAATTAGCCTTTATAAAGAAGCCCTGTGGATTTCTTGGATTGAGGACTCCCATAACCTAGATTCCTTTCTTGGCTCAGGAAGACGCCCAGATGTTTCCTGGTGAAACGGAAGTGTAAACTCTTATATACCAATACTCATACTCCCAGAAGGTGCCCAGAGCCCTGGAATCCTTGGTTGCTTGTTCCCCCTTAAGAATACATCCAAAATATGTGAGAACCCCTAATCCTATGTTCCGAATATCAACCAGAAATTCCAGCAGTAGTTTCTGGTGTACGAGGTATACCTGAACAAGAGATTAAATTAAAAAATGGCGAGATGAATCCTTGGGTTGTGGAATCTGGTCTTATAGGTCCCTGGGAAACAAACGGACCACTAGGCCAGATTATCAGTTAAAACTATCAAGAGGAGCAGCAGGTTCCTGGGGATCGGTAATGACCGAATAGTTGTATGCATATAGGAAGTAGCTCTGAAAAATGTGGGCCAGGGCTCCCAAACGCCTAATTAACATTTAGAAAAGTCCTTGGAGACTTCTAATTATAAGAACTACCTTAAGCCTGTGATAAATTAGCAACTGCACAGAAGTTTACTGGTGAAATGGAAAACTAGTTTCCTTGTTCCACCTTAATAACAGGTGTAGAAGCTTTCTGGGGACATAGGGACTCAGATTCCTGTTTCGTTCTCAGCAAAATGACCAGATGTTTCCTGGTGCCCAGGAAGTCTAGACTCTTGGCTCCCAATAGAAAGATGAAAGATTGTTCCTGTGGACTTGGCATCCAAGCTTCCTGGTTTCATCCCAAGAATACCTCCCAAAAAAATGTGCAACACCTAAACTCAAGGTCCTAATTCCAAATCGCTGAAACACCAGAAATCTGCAGACCAGGTAACCCTGAAGTCGGGGCTTACATACAAAAAACCCAAAATGATTACTTGTTTCCTTGAATCTACCCCTACAGGATCCAATAATCTAAATGGAATTGTAGTGCCAGACTCTCATTTACCACTATGGAGAAGACCAGAAATTTGCTGGAGTTCTCGAATGACTGATTCATAATATACACATAGCAAATAACTCTGAAAAATGTGGGGACCTCGAATCCCTGATTCTTGTAGGCCTTAGCAAGATGTCTTGTGGTATTTGGTATTGAGGACTCAGGTAAACCAGATTCAATCTTGTTCCTTTTCAAGAGGCCGTGTAGTTTTCTGTATATGATGACTCCCATTTCATCGATTTCTGCCTTTAAACCCTGATCCTTGTTTAGCCCTTAGCAGACATCTTGTAATATTAAGGATTGAGGACACGAGTATACCCAAGATTCCTTATTCTTTGTTAGCACGAGGTTGGGTAGTTTCCTTTATATGAGGACAGATGCCCAGAAGTTTCCTAGGGATGTGGCATCCATGACTCTTGGTTACACTTAAAAATACGTACTAAATATTTGACAACATCAAAAAAACCCCGGCCCCTATCAAATAAGAAGGACAAATGAAAGTTTTAGAATTACAAAGTTCATTAAGGCAAGAGTTACATAAAAATATGGCGAGGTGATTCTTTGGGTCCTGGAATCTGGCCTTACTTATCCTGAGAAACCCAACGGACTTGTAGGGACAGATTTTCGGTTAAAACTATGAAGAGTTCAGAAGGTACCTGAGAATCTATAATGACACAATTGTCGGAACCAAGTGGCATGTAGCCCTGAAGAATGTGGGGAACTAGAAGCCCAGATTCCAGGTAAGCCCTTATAGAGAGGCCTTGTAGAATTCTTGGAGTGAATACTCCTGTAACCCAGATTCCTTTTCTTTCACAGGAAGACACCCAGAGGTTTTCTGGTGACGTGGATATACAAACACTTATATACCAACACTGAAATGCCCAGAAGGTCCCCAGGGATCTGGAATCCAAGATGACTGGATACCTCTTAAGAATGCATCCTAAATAAGTGGAAACCCCTAATTCCATGTTTTGAACACTAACCAGAACTTCTAGCAGTATTTTCTGTAGTACGAGGTAAACCTGAAACCAGCGATTACATAAAAATATTGGGAGATGATTCCTTGGGTTGTGGAATCGGGCATTACAGGTCCCTGAAAATCAAATGAATGATTAGGCCAGATTCTCAGTTACAGCTATCAAGATGAGCAGCAGGTACCTGGGGATCAGTAATGACTGATTTGTGATATGCATATAGGACGTAGCTCTGAAAAATGTGGGGACAAGGACTCCCAGCTTCCAGATTAGTATTTAGCAAAAGTCACTTTTTATTCCTAGGTATGAGATCTACCTTAAGCCAGGGATAAGTTAGCAATTGTTCAGTAGACTACAAGTCGCATGGAAACAGAGTTTCCTGGTTCCTCTTTAGTAAAAAGTGTAGATGCTTTCTGGGAACATAATGTTCCAGATTCCTGTTTCGTTTTAAGCAATATGACCAGATGTTTCCTGGTGCTCTGGAAGTCCAGACTCTTGTCTACCCATAGAAAGAGGAGAAGAATATTCCTGTGGACTTGGAATCCAAAATTCATGTTTCACTCCCAAAAATATCTCCTCAAAATGTGCAACACCTAAACCCAAGACCTAATTCGGAACAGCTGAATCACCAAAATTTCCTGAAGTACGATGAAACCCTTCAGTCAGAGCTTACATACAAAAAACCCGAGAAAATTACTTTTGTCCTGGAATCTGGCATAGAGGTTACGAGTACCTAAATAGACTTGTAGTGCCAGATTCTCGTTTACAACTATCAAGATGACCATAAAGTTACTGGAGTCCTGGAATGACTGATTCGTAACATCCACATACCAAATAGCTCCTAAACATGTGGGGAACTCGAAGCCCTGATTCTTGTTTAGCCCATAGCAAGACGCACTATAAATTTCGGGATTGGGTCTCACGTATCCCAGATTCTTTATTCTTCCATAGAAAGAGATAGTATAGTTTCCTGTAAATGTGGACTCCCATTCCCCAGATTACTGCTTTGAAACTCTGATCCGTATTTAGCCCTTAGCATGATGCCCTGTAGAGTATTGGGATTGAGGACTTCTGTAAGCCAGATTCCTTATTCTTCCTTTGCAAGACGATGTGTAGTTTCCTGTATATGAGGACATATACATATACATATGGTTAGCCCTTAGCAAAATATCTGTGGATTTTTGGGTTTGAGGAGTTTTGTAACCAGATTCCACATTCCTCCTTAGCAAAACGCCATGGAGTTTTTGTATATGAGGACTCCCATTACCCAGATTCCTGCTTCCTTATCACCAAGACACCGAGACAATTCCTGGTGACGAAAAAGTCCAGTTGCTTGCATATCAATAGAAAAATTCCCAGAAGCTTCCTGGGAAATTGGAATACAAGATTCCTGGTTTCCCTTAACAAGACATCCCAAAAATGTGGAATACCAACAACCCAAAGTCTGAATTCCCATCAGACCGACAACAAGAAATATCTGTAATTTGAGGTAACTTGAATCAAGAGATTCTGTACCAAAATGCCATTGGTTTCCTGGGGTACTGGATTATGGCCGAAGATGTCCTTAGGAAACAAACGGATTTGAAGGGTTAGATTCTCGATTACAACCATCAAGAGTACTGGAAAGTTCCTAGGGATCTATAATGACAGATTTTGTGTATCCAGGCAGCAAGTAGCTCTGAATAATGTTGGGTTCTAGAGGCCCAGCTTCCTGAATAAACCTTGTCAAGAGGCCCTTTAGATTTCAGTGGTTGATGACTCCCAGAACCCGGATTGGCTTTTCATTCTCTGAATTTTGTCCAGATTTTGCCTGGCAATGTGGATTCCAATACTCTGTATACAAATAGACAGATGCGCAGAAGTTTAATAGGCACGTTGAATCCATGATGCCTGGTTACCCATAAAAATAGGTACTAAATATTTGGCAACCTCAAAATCCCTAGCCCCTATCCAAATAGAAAGACAACCGGAAATTTTAGGATTATAAAGTACATCTTAAGACAAGCATTATAACAAATATACGAGATGATTTTGGGTTCTGCAGTCTGACCTTACTTGTCATGAAGAACCCAACAGTCTTGTAGGGACAGATTCTCGGCTACAGCTATCAAGATGACCAGAAGGTAACTGGGAATGTATAATGACCTAATTGTCTTTTCTAAATGGCAAGAAGCCCTGAAGAATGTGGGCAGCTAGAAGACCTGATTCCCAATTAGCCTTTATAAAGAAACCCTGTGGATTTCTTGGATTGAGGACTCCCATAACCTAGATTCCTTTTTTTGTTCTCAAGAAGACGCCCGGACGTTTCCTGGTGAAATGGAAGTGTAAACTCCTATGTACCAATATCATACGCCCAGAAGGTGCCCAGCGCCCTGGAATCTTTGATTGCTGCTTCCCTCTTAAGAATACACCCAAAATATGTGGTAACTCCTAATCCTATGTTCCAAATATCAACCAGAAATTCCAGGAGTAGTTTCGGGTGTACAAAGTATACCTGAAGCCAGAGATTACTTAAAAAAATGGCGAGATGAATCCTTGGGTTGTAGAATTTGGTCTTATAGGTCCTTGCGAATCAAATGCACCAGTAGGCCAGATTATCAGTTACAACTATCAAGAAGAGCAGCTGGTTCCTGGGGATAGGTAATGACCAATTTCTGGAATGCATATAGGTTGTAGCTCTGTAAAATGGGGTGACCAGGACTCCCAAACTCCTAATTAGCATTTAGAAAAGTCCCTATAGACTCTAAGTATGAGAACTACCTTAAGCCCAGAATAAATTAGCAATGGACCAGAAGTATATTGGTGAAATGGAATCCAAGTTTCCTTGTTCGACCTTAGTAACAGGTGCAGAAGTTTTCTTGGGACATAGGGATCCAGATTCCTGGCTCATTCTCAACAAAACGACCAGATGTTTCTTGGTGCCCTCTAAGACCAGACCCTTGGTTTCCAATAGAAAGATGTAAGATACTTCCTGAGGCCTTGGAATCCAAGGTTCCTGGTTCCATCCCAAGAATATCTACTAAAACATGTGCAACACCTAAACCCAAGGTCCCAATTCCAAATCACTGAGCCACCAGAAGTTTCTGGAGATGAGGTAACCCTGAAGTCTTATATACAAAAAACTCGAAATGATTACTTGTTTCCTGGAATCTAGCCCTAGAGGATCCAAGAATCTAAATGGAATTGTAGTGTCAGATAGTCGTTTACCACTATAGAGGACCAGAATATTGCTTTAGTTCTCGAAAGACTGATTCATAATATACACATACCAAATAACTCTGAAATATGTGGGGAGCTTGAAGCCTTGATTCTCATTTAGCCCTTTGCAAGGCACACTGTAGATTTTTCAGATTCAGGTCTCATGTATCCCAGATTCTTTAGTCTTGCATAGAAAGAGGCCGTATATTTTCCCATATATTTGGATTCCCATTTCCCAGATTACTGCTTTGAAACCCTGATTCTTCTTTACCCTTAGCAAGACACCCTGTAGATTTTTTGAATGAGGACTCCTGTAACCCAGATTCCTTATTCTTCCTTAGCAAGTGGATGTGTAATTTCCTGTATATGAGTACTTCCATTACCCAGAATCCTGGTTCAAAACCTTGATTCTTGTTTATCCCTTTTCAAGACGCCCTGTAGATATTTGGGATTGAGGTCTCGTGTAATCCAGATTCCTTATTCGTCCTTAGCAAGAGACAGGGAAGTTTCCTGTATATGAGGACTCCCATTACCCAGATACTGTTTCAAAATCCTGATTCTTGGTTAGCCCTAAGGAAGTCGCCCTGTAGATTTTTCAGATTGAGGACTCGTGTAACCCAGATTGCTTATTCATTCTTACCAAGAAGCAGTGCAGTTTTCTGTATATTGGAACACCCATTTCTCAAATTTTGGCTTCTAAATCCTGATTTTTGGTGAGCCATTAGCAAAATTGTCTGTGGATTTTTGGAACTGAGGAGTTTTGTAACCCAGATTCTTCATTCATCCTTAGCAAGAAGCCATGCAGTTTTTTGTATATGAGGACTCCCATACACAGATTCCTGCTTTATTATCACCAAGACACCGAGACAATTCCTGGTGACGTAGAAGTCCAGTTCTTTGCATATCAATAGAAAGACTCCCAGAATTTTCCTGGGAAGCTGCAATACAAGATTCATGGTTCCCCTTAACAAGACATCCTAAAAATGTGGAATCACCTAAACCCAATGTCCGAATTCCCATCAGACCGAGCACAAGAGATTTCTGTAATCAGAAGTAAACTGAGTCAAGCGTTTTGGTAGCAAAATGCCATTTGATCCTCAGGTACTGGATTATGACTGAAGATGTTCCTAGGAAACAAATGGATTTGTAGGGTCAGATTCTCGATAACAACTATCAGGAGGACCTGTAAGTTCCTGGGGTTTTGTAATGACAGATTTTGGGTATCCACGCTGCAAGTAGCTCTGAATAATGTTGGGACCTAGAAGCCCAGATTCCTGAGTAAGCCTTATAAAGAGGCCCTTTAGATTTCGGTGGTTGATGACTCCCAGAACACGGATTCACTTTTCATTCTCAGAAAGATGTCCAGATTTTCCCTGGCGATGTGGATTCCAAAAATCTGTATACAAAAGAGAGATGCGCAGAAGTTTCCTAGGGACGTGGAATCCATGATTCCTGGTTACCATTAAAAATAACTACTAAATATTTGGCAACCTCAAAACCCATAGTACCTATGCAAATAGAGGACAATCAGAAATTTTAGGATTACTAAGTCCATCTTAAGACAAGTGTAACATAAAAATATAGCAACATGATTTTCAGTCCTGGAATCTGGCCTTAGATGTCCGGAGGAACCCACGGCCTTGTAGGGACAGATTCTCAGTTACAAATATCAAGATGACCAGAAGGTAGCTGGGAATCTATAATGACACAATCGTCATTTACAAATGGAAAGTAGCCTGAAAAATGTAGGGAAATGGTGAAACAGAAATCTCAACTCTTATATACCAATAATCATATGCCCAGAAGGTCCCAAGGGCCCTGGAATACATGATTGCTGGTTCTTCTTTAAGAATTCATCCAAAAATGTGGGAACCCCTAATCCCATGTTCTGAATATCTACAAGAAATTGCAGCAGTAGTTTCTGGTGTACAAAATATACCCGAAGCCAGAGATTACATTAAAAACGGCCAGATGATTCCTTGGGTTGTAGAATCTGGTCTTCCAAGTCCATGTGAAACAAACGGACAAGTAAGAAAGATCAGTTTCAACTATCAAGGGGAACAGCTGGTTCCTGGGGATCAGTATTGACCGATTTGTGGTATGCACATAGGAAGTAGCTCTGAAATATGTGGGGACCAGGACCCCCAATTTCCTAATTAGCATTTAGAAAATTCCCTGTAGACATTTAAGTGCGTGAACTACATTAAGCCAGGGATAAATTAACAACTGCCCAGAAATTTACTGGTGAAATGGAATCTGTTTCATTGTTCCACCTTAGTAATAGTTATAGAGGCTTTCTGGAGACATAGGGACTCAGATTACTGTTTCGTTCTCAGCAAAATGACCAGATGCTTCCCAGAGCCTTGGAAGTCCAGACTCTTTACTCATATACAAAGACAAGTGAATGTTCCTGAGCAATTGGAATCCAAGGTTACAAATTCCATCCATAGATAACCTCCTAAAAAATGTGCAATACCTAACCCAAGATGCTAATTCCATATAGCTGAACCACTAGAAGTTTCTGGAGATGAGGTAATCCTAAAATCAGGGCTTACATACAAAAACCTGAGATGATTACTTGTGACCTGGAATCTGGCCTTAGAAGATCCAAGAATCTAAATGGAATTGGAGTGCCAGATTCTTGTTTACCACTATCGAGAGGACCAGAATGTTGCTGGAGTTCTGGAATGATTGATTCATAATATCCACATAGCAAATAACTCTGAAAAATGTGGGGACTTCCAAGCCCGGGTTTTTGTAGGCCTCAGCAAGACATCATGTAGATTTTTGATATTAAAGACTCATGTACCCCATATTCCTTATTCTTCCTTAGCAAGAGGCCATGTAGTTTCCTGTACATGAGGACTCCCATTGCCCAGATTCTGGCTTTGAAACCCTTATTCTTTTTTAGCCCTTAGCAAGACACCCTGTATTTTTTAGGGATGGAGAATCTGTGTAATTCAGATTCTTTATTCTTCCTTAACAAGGGGTCGTGTAGTTTCCTGTATATGAGGACTCCCATTAGACAGATTCCTGCTTCAAAACCCTGATTTTTGTTTAGCCCTTAGCAAGAAGCCATGTAGATTTTTGGGTTTGAGGACACGTGTATACCCAGATTCCTTATACTTCCTTAGCAAGAGGCCATGTAGTTTCCTGTATATTAGGACAGATGCCCAGATATTTCCTAGGGATGTGGCATCCATGATTCCTGGTTACCCTTTAAAATACGTACTAAATAATGGCAACTGCAAAACCCCCAGACCCTATACAAAAAGAAGGACAAAATGAGGTTTTAGGATTACAATGTACATATTAAGAAAAGAGTTATATATAAATATGACAAAATTATTCCTTGTGTCCTGGAATATGGCCTTACTTTTCCCGAAAAACAACGGATTTTTGGGACACGTTCTCGGTTACAACTATCAAGAGGAGGTAAACGGGGATCTACAATGACACATTGTCATATCCAAGTGGCATGTAGCCCTGAAGAATGTGGGGAACAAGAACCCCAGATTCCAGATAAGCCCTTATGAGAGGTCTTCTAGAATTCTTGGATTGAGGACTCCTGCAACCCAGATTCCTTTTTTTCCTCAGGAAGACACCCGGACGTTTCCTGACCACTTGGAAGTACAAACTCATATATACCAATACTCATACACCAAGTAGGTACCCAGGGACCTAGAATACAAGATTACTGGATCATCCTTAGTAATAGGTCCTAAATATGTGGGAACCCCTAATTCCCTGTTCTGAATGTTACCCAGAACTTCCAGCAGAAGTTTCTGGAGTATGAGGTAAACCTGAAGCCAGAGATTACATTTAAAAAATGGCGAGATGATACCTTGGGTTGTGGAATCTGCCCTTACAGGTCCCTGCTAAACAAATGGACCCGTACCCCAGATTCTCAGCTACAACTATCAAGATGAGCAGCAGGTTCCTGGGGATCGCTAATGACCGATTTGTGGTATGCATATAGGACATAGCTCTGAATAATGTGGGTACCAGGGATCCTAGATTCCAGATTAGCATTTAGCAAAAGTACCTGTAGATTCCTAGGTTTGAGAACTACATTAAGCCAGGGATAAGTTAGCAATTGTTCAGAAGATTGCAAGTCACATGGAAAGAGAGAACCCTGGTTTCTCTTTAATAACAATTGTAGAAGCTTTCTGGAAACATAATGACTCAGATTCCTGTTTCGTTTTAAGAAATATGACGAGATGTTTCATGGTGCCCTGGAAGTCCAGACTCTTGTCTACCCTTAGAAAGACAACTAGAAAATTTCTGTGGTCTTGGAATCCAAGATTCCTGGTTCACTCCCAAAAATACCTCCTAAAAAATGTGCAACACCTAAACTCAAGATGCTAAATCGGAGCAGTTGATCCACCAGAAGTTTCTGAAGTACGAGGTAACCCTGAAGTCAGGGCTTACATACAAACAACCCACGATGATTACTTGTGTCCCGGAATCTGGCATTAGAGTTTCTGAGAACCTAAATGGACTTGTAGTGCCAGATTCTTGTTAACAACCATCAAGATGGCCAGAAAGTTGCTGGAGTCCTGGAATAACTGATTCGTAACATCCACATACCAAATAGCTCTGAAACATGTGGGGAACTCGAAGCCCTGATTCTCATTTAGCCCTTAGCAAGAAACGCTGTAGATTTTTTAGATTGAGGTCTCGTGTATCCCAGATTCTTTAGTCTTCCATAGAAAGAGGACGTATATTTTCCTGTATATTTGGACTCCCATTCCCCAGATTACTGCTTTGAAACCCTGTTCCTTGTTTAGTCCTTAGAATGATGCCATGTAGATTTTTGGGATTTAGGACACTTGTAACCCAGATTCCTTATTCTTCCTTAGCAAGTGGATGTGTAATTTCCTGTATATGAGGACTCCCATTACCCAGGTTCCTGCTTCGAAACCCTGATTCTTGTTTAGCCCTTATCAAGACGCCCTGTAGATTTTTGGGATCAAGGTCTCATTTAATCCAGATTCCTAATTTTTCCTTCACAAGAGACCGTGTATCTTCCTGTATATTAGGACTCCCATTATACAGATTCCTGCTTCAAAACCTGATTCTTGTTTTGCCCTTAGCAAGACGCCCAGTAGGGTTTTTGGATTTAATCTCATGTAACAGTGATTCCATATTCATCCTTAGCAAGAGGTAAGAAGTTTCCTGTATATGAGGACTCCCATTACCCAGATCCTGCTTCAAAATCCTTATTCTTGTTTAGCCCTAAGCAAATCTCCCTGTAGATTTTTCAGATTGAGGACTCAGGTAACCTAGATTCCTAATCCGTTTTTAGCAAGAAGCAGTGTAGTTTCCTGCATATGAGTACTCTCATTACACAGATTCCTGCTTCAAAAACATGATTCTTGTTTACTCCTTAGCACAATTGTCTGTAGATTTTTGGGATTGAGGAGTTTTTTAACCCAGATTCCTCATTCTTTCTTAGCAAGAAGTCATTTAGTTTTATGTATGTGAGGACACCCATTAGTCAGATTCCTGCTTTAGTATCACCAAGACATCTAGACAATTCCTGGTGATGTAGAGGTCCAGTTGTTTGCTTATCAATATAAAGACTCCCAGAAGTTTCAGGGGAAACTGGAATACAAGATTCCTGGTTCCCGTTTACAAGACATTCGAAAAATGTGGAATCCATTAAACCCAATGTCCGAATTCCCATCACACCAACCACAAGAAATTTCTGTAATTTGAGGTAACCTGAACCAAGCGTTTTGGTACCAAAATGCCATTTGACCCTGGGGTACTGGATTATGACCGACGATATTCCTAGGAATCCAATGGATTTCTAGGGCCAGATTCTTGATAACAACTATCAAGAGGACGAGAAAGTTCCTGGGCATTTGTGATGACAGATTTTGTGTATCCATGCAGCAGGTATCTCTGAAGAATATTGGGACCTAGAAGCCCAGATTCCTGAATAAACCTCATCAAGAGGCCCTTTAGATTTCGGTTGTTGATAACCCCCAGAACCTGGATTCGCTTTTCGTTCTCAGAAAGATAACCAGATTTTCCCTGGCGATGTGTATTCCCAAAATCCGTATACTAATAGACAGATGCCCAGAAGTTTCCTAGGGACGTGGAATCCATTATCCCTGGTACCCTTAAATGTAGCTACTAAATATTTGGCAACCTCAAAACCTCTATCCCCTATCCAAATAGAAGGACAATCAGAAATTTTAGGATTTCTGATTGTACATCTTAACACAAGGGTTACATGCATATATAGCGAGATGAATTTGGGTCCTGGAATCTGGCCTTATTTGTCGCGAGTAACCCACGGACTTGTAGGGACAGACACTCGGTTACAACTGTCAAGATACCAGATGGTAGCTGGGAATCCATAGTGACAGAATTTCATTTCCAAGTGGCAAGTAGCCCTGAAGAATGTAGTGAACCAGATACCCAGATTCACAATTAGCCTTTATAAAGAGGCCCTGTAGATTTCTTGGACTGAGGACTCCTGTAACCCAGATTCCTTTTTTGTTCTAAAGAAGATGCCCAGACGTTTCCAGGCAAAACGGAAGTGTAAACTTGTATATAACAATACTCATACGCCAGGAAGGTCCCAAGGGCCCTGGAATCCATGACTGTTGGTTCCCTGTTAAGAATATGTCCCAAATATGTGGGAACCCTTAATCCCATGTTCCAAATATCAATCACATATTGCAGCAGTAGTTTCTGGTGTATGAGGTATACATGAAGCCAGAGATTACATTAAAAAATAGCTAGATGATTCCATCGTGTGGGAATCTGGTCTACCAGGTCCCTGCAAAACAAACGGACCAGTAGGCCACATTGTCAGTTACAACTATCAAGAGGAGCTGCTGCTTCCTGGGGATTGGTAATGGCCAATTTTTGGTCTAAATACAGGGAGTAGCTCTGAAAAACATGGACACCAGGACTCTTAAATTCTTAATTAGCATCTAGAAACATCCCTGTAGACCCTGTAGACTTCTAAGTATGAGAACTACCTTAAGCCAGGGATATATTAACAACTACCCAGAAGTTGACTGCTGAAATGAAATCCGAACTTCCTTGTTCCACCTTAGTAGCAGGTGTAGAAGCTTTATGGGGTCTAGGGACCCAGATTCCTGATTCATTCTCAGCAAAATGAACAGATGTTTCCTGGTCCCTGTAAGTCCAGACTCTTGGATCATAATAGAAAGATGAAAGAATGTTTCTGAGGACTTGGAATCCAATGTTCCTTGTTTTATCCGAAGAATACCTCCTAAAAATGTGCAACACCTAGACCCAAGATTCTAATTCCAAATACTGAACCACTAGATGCGACTGGAGATGTGGTAACCCTGAAGTCGGGGCTTATGTACAAAAAGCCCAGAAGATTGCTTGTGTCCTGAAATCTGGCCTTAGAGGATCCAAGAATCTAAATGGAACAGTAATGCCAGATTCTCGTTTATGACAATCAAGAGGACCAGAATGTTGCTGGAGTTCTGGAATGACTGATTCATAATATCCACATAGCAAATAACTCTGAAAAATGTGGGGATCTCAAAGCCTGGATTCTTGTAGGCCTCAGAAAGATGGCATGTAGATTTTTGGTATTGAGGACTCGTGTAACCCATATTCCTTATTCTACCTTAGCAAGAGACCATGTAGTTTCCGTATATGAAGACTCCCATTACCAAGATTCCTGCTTCAAAACCCTGATTCTTGTTTAGCCTTTAGCAAGATGCCTTGTAGATTTTAGGGATTGAGGACTTGTGTAACCCACATTCTTTATTCTTTCTAAACAAGAGGTCGTGTAGTTTCCTGTGTAGAGGACTCCCATTACACATATTCCTGCTTCGAAACCCTGATTTTTGTTTAGCCCTTAGCAAGATGTCCTGTGGATTTTTGGGTTTGAGGACACGTGTATACCCTGATTTCTTATTATTCCTTAGCAAGAGGCCATGTAGTTTCCTTTATATTAGGACATTTGCCCAGAAATTTCCTAGAGACATGGCATCCATGATTCCTGGATACACTTAAAAATACGTACTAAGTATTTGGTAAACTCTGAACCCCCAGCCCCTATCCAAATAGAAGAATAGAAGGAGGTTTTAGGATTAAAATATACATCTTAAAACAAGAGATACATACAAATATGGCGAGATGATTCTTTGGGTCCTGGAATCTGGCCTCACTTGTCCGAGAAATCCAGCGGAAGTGTAAAGACACATTTTCGGTTGCAAATATCAAGAGGATCAGAAGGTAGCTTTGATTTTATAATGACAAATGTCGTATCCAAGTGGCATGTAGCCCTGAAGAATGTGGGCAACAAGAAGCCCAGATTCGAGGTAAGCCATTAAGATAGGCCTAGTAGAATTTGTGGATTGAGGACTCCTGTAACCCAGATTCCTTTTTTTCTCAGGAAGACGCCCAGACTTTTTCAGGTGACGTGGATGTAAAAACTTTTATATAACAATACTCATACACCCAGTATGCCCGCTAGGACCTGGATTCCAAGATTACTGAATCCCCCTTAAGAATACCTCCTAAATATGTGGAAACCCCTAATGCCATATTCCGAATATTAACCAGAACATCCAGTAGTAGTTACTGGAGTACAAGGTAAACCTGAAGCCAGCGATTACATAAAAAAACGAACTGGGCTTAGTGGCTCAGCCTGTAATCCTGTGCCTTTGGGAGGCTGAGGTGAGTGGATTGCCTGAGTCCATGGGTTCAAGACCCACCTGGGCAGCGAGACCTCATCTCTACAATAAATAAAAAAATCAGCTGGGCGTGGTAGTGCATGTCTACAATTCCGGCTACTTGGAAGGCTGACGCGGAAGGATTGCCGGAGCCCAGCAGGTCGAGATGATTCCTTGGGCTGTGGAATCAGGCATGACAGGTCCCTGTGAATCAAATGGATGATTAGGCCACATTCTCAGTTACAATTATCAAGATGAGCGACAGGTTCCTGGGGATGAGTAATGACCGATTTGTGGTAGCATATAGGACGTAGCTCTGAATAATGTGGGGACCAGGACTCCCAGATTCCAGATTAGGTTTTAGCAAAAGTCCCTGTAGATTCCTAGGTATGAGATCTACCTTAAGCCAGGGATAAGATAGCAATTGTTCAGAAGATTGCAAGACACATGGAAACAGAGTTTCCTGGTTCCTCTTTAATAAAAAGTGCAGAAGCTTTCTGGAACATAGTGACCCAGATTCCTGATTCATTTTAAGCATATGACCAGATGTTTCCTGGTGCCTTGAACGTTCAGACTCTTGTCTACCCAGAGAAAGATGACAAGAATATTCCTGTGGACTTGGAATCCAAGATTCCTGGTTCAATCCCAAAAATACCTTCTAAAAAATGTGCGACACCTAAACCCAAGACCGTAATTCGAAACAACTGAACCACCAGAAATTTCTGAAGTACGAGGAAACCCTGAAGTCAGGGCTTACATACAAAAACCCCGTGATGATTACTTTTGTCCTGGAATCTGGCATTAGAGTTTCTCAGAACTTAAATGGACTTGTAGTTCCAGATTATCATTAACAGCTATCAAGATGACCAGAAAGTTGTTGGAGTCCTGGAATGACTGATTCATAATATACACTACCAAATATCTTTGAAACCTTTGGGGAGCTCAAAGCCCTGATTGAATAGGCCTTAGGAAGACACACTGTAGATTTTAGCAATTGAGGACTGGTGTAACCCAGATTATTTATTTATTTATTTTTGATTTGGAGTTTCACTCCGTCGCCCAAACTGGAGTGCAGTGGCCGCTCCCGGCCACCGCAGCCTCTACCCACTGGGCTCTGGAGTTCCTTCCACCTCATCCTTCCGAGTAGCTGGAATTACATGCACGTCCTACCATGCCCGGCTGATTTTTGATTTATTGTAGAGATGAGGTCTCACTGCCCAGGTGGGTCTCGAACCCAAGGGCTCAGGCAATCCACTCACCTCAGCTTCCAAAAGGCGCAGGATTACAGGCTGAGCCACCGAGCCCGGCAACCCAGACTCTTTATTCTTCCACAGAAAGAGGCCGTGATGTTTCCTGTTTATTAGTACTCCCATTCCCCAGATTACTGCTTCGAAACCCTAAGCCTTTTTGAACCCTTAGCAAGACGCCCTGTAGATTTTTGGAATTGAGGACTCCTATAACACAGATTTATTCTTCTTCTTTAGCAAGAGGCTATGTAGTTTCCCATATATGAGGATTCCCATTACCCAGGTTCCTGCTTCAAAACCCTGATTCTAGTTTAGCCCTTAGCAAGATGCCCTGTAGATTTTTGGGATTGAGGTCTCGTGTAACCCAAATTCCTTATTCTTCCTTAGCAAGAGGTGAAGTATGTTCCTGTATATGAGGACTCTCATTACACAGATTCCTGCTTTGAAATCTGATCCTTTTTTAGCCCTGAGTAAGATGCCCTATCCATTTTTGGGAATTAGGTCTTGGATAACCCAGATTCCTTATTCATCATTATCAAGAGACAGTGAATTTTCATGCTTATGAGGAATTCCATTACCCAGATTACTGCTTTGAAATCCTATTCTTGGTTAGCCCTAAGCAAGTCGCCATGTAGATTTTTCAGATTGAGAACTCATGTCACCCAGATTCCTTATTCGTTCTTAGCAAGAGGCAATGTAGTTTTTTGAATGTGAGGACTGCCAGTACTCAGATTACTGCTTCAAAATCCTGATTCTTGCTTAACCCTTAGCAAGATGTTCTGTGGATTTTTGGGATTTAGGAGTTGTTTAACTCAAATTCCTTATTCTTCCTTAGCAAGAAGCCATGTAGTTTTTTGTATATGAGGACTCCCATTACCAAGATTCCTGCTTCATTATCACCAGGAGTCCAAGACAATTCATGGTGACATATGAGTCCAGTTGTTTGCATATCAATAGAAAGACTCCCAGAAGTTTCCAGGGAACTGGAATCCAAGATTTCTGTTTCCCCTTAACAAGATATCCTAAAAGTGTGGAATATCCTAAACCCAATGTCCGAATTCCCACCTGACCGACAACTAGAAATTTCTGTAATTTGAGGTAACCTGAATCAAGCGATTTGGTACAAAAATGCCATTTGATCCTGGGGTATGGATTATGACCGAAGATATTACTAAGAACCAAACGGATTTGTAGGGCAAGATTCTCAATAACAACTATCAAGAGGACTGGAAAATTCCTGTGATCAGTAATGACAGATTTTGCATATCCATGTAGCAAATAGCTCCGAATAATGTTGGGACCTAAGGAGCCCAGTTTCCTGAATAAAACTTATTAAGAGGCCTTTTAGATTTCGGTGGTGGATGACTCCCAGAAGCCTGATTCGCTTTTCATACTCAGAAAGCTGTCCAGATTTTCACTGGAGATGTGGATTCCTAAACTCTGTATACAATTAAACAGATGCCCAAAAGTTTCCTAGGGACATGGAATTCATGATTCCTGGTTACCCTTAAAAATAGGTCCTAATATTTGGCTACTTCAAAACCCCATCCCCTATCCAAAAGTAGGACAATGGAAATTTCAGGATTACAAGGTACATCTTAAGACAAGAGTTACATACAAATATAGCGAGATGAATTTGGGTCTTGGAATCTGGCATTAATTCTCCCGAGGAACCCAACAGAGTTGTAGGGCAGATTCTCTGTTAAAACTATCAAGATGACCAGAAGGTAATTTGAAATCTATAATGACACAATTGTCATTTCCAAATGGCAAGTAGCCCTGAAGAATATGGGGAATTAGAAGCCTGGATTCCCATTAAGCCTTTATATTATAAAGAGGCCTGGTAGATATCTTGGATTGAGGACTCCCGTAACCCAGATTCCTTTTTCGTTCTTAGGAAGACACATGAACGTTTCCTGGTGAAACATAAGAATAAACTTCTATATAACAATATTCATATGCCCAGAAAGTTCCCAGGGCCCTGGAATCTATGATTGCTGGCTCCCCCTTAAGAATATGTCCAAAATATGTGGGAACCCCTACTCCCATGTTCTGAACATCAACAAGAAATTCCAGTAGTAGTTTCTGGTGTATGAGGTATACCTGAAGCCAGAGATGACATAAAATATTGCAAGATGATTCCTTGGGTTGTGAAATCTGGTCTTATAGGTCCCTGTGAAACAAACGGACCAGTAGGTTAGATTATCAGTTACAACTATCAAAAAACATGAAAACAGAGTTTCTTGGATCCTCTTTAGTAAAAAGTGTTAAAGCATTCTGGGAACATAGTGACCCAGATTCCTGTTTCGTTCTGAGCAAAACGACCAGATGTTTCCTGGTGCCCTGGAAGTCTAAACTCTTAGCTCCCAATAGAAAGGTGAAAGATTGCTCCTGAGGACATGGAATTCAAGATTCCTGGTTCCATCCCAAGAATTCCTCCTCCAAAATGTGCAACACCTAAGCCCAAGCTCCTGATTCCAATTCGCGGAACCACCGGAAGTTTCAGGAGATGAGGTAACCTTGAAGTCGGGGCTTACATACAAAAAACTGGATATGCTTGCTTGTTGCCTGGAATCTGGCCTTAGAGGATCCAAGGATCTAAATGGAATTGTAGTGCCAGTTTCTCATTTATCACTATGGAGAGTACCAGAATGTAACTGGAGTTCTCAAATGACTGATTAATAATATACACATAGCAAATAACTATGAAAAATGTGGGGACCTCGAAGCCCTGATTCTTGTAGGCCTTAGAAAAGATGTCCTGTATGTTTTTGTTATAGAAGACTCTTGTATCCCAGATTCAATCTTCATCCTTTTCAAGAGGCCGTGTAGTTTCCTGTATATGATGACTCCCATTATCCAGATTCCTGCTTTGAAACCCTTATTCTTTCTAGCCCTTAGCAAGACACCCTGTAGATTTTGAGGATTGAGGACTGCTGTAACACAGATTCCTTATTCTTCCTTAGCAAGAAGCCATGTAGATTCCTGTTTATGAGGACTCCCATTACACAGATTCCTGCTTCAAACCTGAATCTTATTTAGCCCTTAGCAAGACGCCATGTATTATTTTGGAATTGTGGACACATGTATACCCAAGATTCCTTATTCTTCCTTAGCAAGAGGTTGGGTAGTTTTCTTCATATTAGGACATATGCCTAGAAGTTTCCAAGGGACGTGGCATCCATGATTCCTGGTTGCATTCAAAAATACGTACTAGATCTTGGCAACCTCAAAGCTACTGGTCCATACCCAAGTAGAAGGACAAACAAAAGTTATAGGATTACAAGGTATATCTTAAGTCAAGAGTTACATACATATGTTGTGAGATCACTCTTTGGGTCCCGTAATCTAGCCTTACTAGTCCCAAGGATTACAATGGACTTGTATGGACAGATTCTCCGTAACAACTATCAAGAAGACCAGTAGGTAGCTGAGAAACTATAGTGATACAATTGTCGTATTCAAGTGCCATATAGCCCTGAAGATTGTGTGCAATTAGAAACCCAGATTCAACATAAACCCTCATAAACAGGCACTGCAGAATTCTTGGATTGAGGACTCCTGTAACACAGATTCCTTTTTTTTTCTCAGAAAGCTGCCTGGCTGTTTCCTGGCAACGTGGAAGTAAAAACTATTATATACCAATACTCGTACACCCAGTAGGTCACCAGGGACCTGGAATACAAATTACTAAATCCCCCTTAAGAATACATCCGAAATATGTGGGAACCCCTTATCCCATAGCCGTATATTAACCAGAATGTCCAGCAGTTGTTCTGGTTTACGAGGTAAACCTGAAGCCATAGCGATAACATAAAAAAATGGGGAGATGATTCCTTGGGTTATGGAATCGGGCCTTACAGGTCCCTGCAAATAAAACGGACCAATAGGCCAGATTCTCAGTTACAACTATCAAGTTGAGCAGCAGGTTGCTGGGGATCGGTAATGAGCGATTTGTGGTATGCATATAGGACATAGCTCTTAATAATGTGGGTACCAGGACTCCCAGATTCCAGATTAGTATTTAGCAAAAGTCCCTGTAGATACCTAGGTATGAGAACTACCTTAAGCCAGGGATAAGTTAGCAATTCTTTGGAAGATTTCAAGTCACATGAAAACAGAGTTTCTTGGATCCTCTTTAGTAAAAAGTATAGAAGCATTCTGGAAACATAGTGACCCAGATTCCAGTTTCGTTTTAAACAATATGACCAGATGTTTCCTGGTGCCCTGGAAGTCCAGGCTCTTTTCTACCCATAGAAATATGGCAAGAATATCCCTGAGTACTTGGAATCCAAGATTCCTGGTTCACTCCCAAAAATACTTCCTAAGAAATCAAAACCTCTAAACCCAAATCCTAATTCGGAACAGCTGAAACACCAAATTTTCTGAAGTGCAAGGTAACCCTGAAATCAGGGCTTACATACAAAACCTGAGATGATGTCTTTTGTCCTGAAATCTGGCATTAGAGGGTACGAGAACCTAAATAGACTTGTAGTGCCAAATTCTCATTTACAACTATCAATATGACCAGAAAGTTGCTGGCGTCCAGGAATGACTAATTCGTAAAATTCACATACCAAATAGTTCTGAAACATGTGGGGAGCTTGAATCCCTGATTCTTGTTTAGCACTTAGAATGATGCACTGTAGATTTTTCAGATTCAGGTCTTGTTTATCCAGATTCTTTAGTCTTCTACAGAAAGAGGCCGTATATTTTTCCATATATTTGGACTCCCATTCCCCAGATTACTGCTTCGAAACCCTGATCCTTGTTTAGAGGACTCCTTTAACCCAGATTCTTTATTCTTCCTTAGCAAGCAGATGTGTAATTTCCTGTATATGAGGACTTCCATTTCCCAGATTCCTGCTTCAAAATCTTGATTCTTGTTTAGCCCTTTTCAAGACGCCCTGTAGATATTTGGGATTGAGGTCTCATGTAATCCAGGTTTCTTGTACTTCCTTTGCAAGAGGCCATGTATGTTCTTGTATATGAGGACTCCCATTACTCAGATTCCTGCTTTGAAACCTGATTCTTGTTTAGCCCTTAGCAAGACACCTGGTAGCTTTTTTGGATTTAGGTCTTGTACAAACCAGATTCCTTATTCGTCCTTGGCAAGAAGCAGTGAAGTCTCCTGTATATGTGGACTCCCATTACTCAGATCCTGCTTCGAAATCCTGATTCTTGGTTAGCCCTAAGCAATCGCCTGTAGATTTTTCAGATTGAGGACTAGTGTAACCCAGATTCCTTATTCATTCTTAGCAAGAAGCAGTGTAGTTTCCTGTATATTGGAATACCCATTTCTCAGATTTTGGCCTCTAAAACCTGATTTTTGGTTAGCCATTAGCAAAATTGTCTGTGGATTTTTGGGTTTGAGGAGTTTTGTAACCCAGATCCTCATTCTCCCTTAGCAAGAAGGCATGTAGTTTTTTGTATCTGAGGACTCCAATACCCAGATTCCTGCTTTATTTTCACCAAGACACCGAGACAATTCCTGGTGATGTTGAAGTCCCATTGTTTGCATATCAATGGAAAGACTCCCAGAATTTTCCTCGGAAACTGGAATACAAGATTCTTTGTTCCCCATAACATGACATCCTAAAAATGTTGAATCCCCTAAACCCAATGTCTGAATTCCCATCAGAGCGAACACAAGAAATACTGTAATTTGAAGTAAACTCAGTCAAGTGTTTTGGTACCAAAATGCCATTTGATCCTCGGGTACTGGATTATGATCAAAGATGTTCCTTGGAAATAAACGGAATAATAGGGTCAGATTCTTGATGACAACTATCAGGAGGACCTGTAAGTTCCTAGGGATTTGTAATAACAGATTTTGTATAACCACGCAGCAAGTAACTTTGAATAATGTTGGGACCTAGAAGCCCAGATTCCTAAATACATACAAAAAACCGAAAATGATTACTTGTTTCCTGGATTCTGGCTTTAGATGATCCAAGAATCTAAATGGAATTGTAGTGCCAGATTCTCGTTTATCACTATGGAGAGGACCAGAATGTTGCTGGAGTTCTCGGATGACTGATTAATAATATACACATAGCAGATAACTATGAAAAATGTGGGGACCTCGAGGCCCTGATTCTTATAGGCCTCAAAAAGACATCCTGTAGATTTTTGGTATAGAGGACTCATGTAACCCAGATTCAATCTTCAATCTTTTCAAAAGTCCATGTAGTTTCCTGTATATGATGACTCCCATTATCCAAATTCCTGCTTCAAAACTGTGATTCTTTAAAGCCCTTAGCAAGACGTCCAGTAGATTTTTAGGACTGAGAATTCCTGTAACCCAGATTCCTTATTCTTCCTTAGCAAGAGGCCATGTAGTTTCCTGTATATGAGCACTCCCATTACACAGATTCCTGCTTCAAACCCTTATCCTTGTTTATCCCTTATCAAGATGCTGTGTATTATTTTGGAATTGAGGACACATGCATAAGCAAGATTCCTTATTCTTCCTTAGCAAGAGGTTGTGTAGTTTCCTTTATATGAGGACAGGTGCCGAGAAGTTTCCTAGAGATGTGGCATCCCTGATTCCTGGTTACACTTCAAAATACGTACTAAATATTTGGCAACCCAATGCCTTCAGCCCATATCCAAATAGAAGGACAAACGGAAGTTGTAGGATTACAAGGTACATCTTAAGTCAAGAGTACATAAAAATATGGTGAGATCACTTTTTGGGGCCTGTAATCTGGCCTTATAATTCCCGAGGATCCCATTGGACTTGTATGTACAGATTCTCCAGAACAACCATAAGTTTCCTGGGGATCGGTAATGACCGATTTGTGGTATGCATATAGCACGTAGCTCTGAATAATGTGGGTACCAGGGCTCCCAGATTCCAGATTAGTATTTAGCAAAAGTCCCTCTAGATTCCTAGGTATGAGAAGTACACTAAGCCAGGGATAAGTCAGCAAATGTTCAGAAGATTGCAAGTCACATGGAAACAGAGTATCCTGGATTCTCTTTACTAACAAGTGTAGAAGCTTTCTGGAAACATAGTGACCAAGATTACTGTTTTATTTTAAGACATATGACCAGATGATTCATGAGGCCCTGGGAGTCCAGACTCTTGTCTAATCATAGGAAGATGACAAGAATATTCCTGTGGACTTCGAATCCAAGATTCCTGGTTACCTCCAAAAATACCTCCTAAAAAATGAGCAACACCAAAATCCAAGACCCTATTTCAGAACAGCTGAACCACCTATATTTATGAAGTACGAGGTAACCCTGAAGTCAGAGCTTACGTACAAAAAACCCGAGATGATTACTTTTGTCCTCGAATCTGGCATTAGAAGTTCCGAGAACCTAAATGGACTTGTAGTGCCAGATTCTCTTTAACAACTTTCAAGATGACCAAAAGTGACTGGAGTCTTGCTATGATTGATTCGTAATATACACATACCAAATAGCTTTGAAACATGTGGGGAGCTCGAGGCCCTGATGGTTTAGCCCTTAGCAGGACGCATTGTATATTTTTGGGATGTTGGACTCGTGTAACCCAGATTCTTTATTCTTACATAGAAAGAGACTGTGTAGTTTCCTGTATATTTGGACTCCCATTCCCCAGATTACTGCTTCGAAACTCTAAACTTTTTTTAGACTTAGCTAGGCGCCCTGTAGTATTTTGGGACTAAGGACACCTCTAGACAACATTCCTAATTCTTCCTCAGCAAGGGGTTGTGTAGTTTCCTGTAGATCAAGACTCCCATTACCCAGATTCTTGCTTCAAAAACCTGAATCTTGTTTAGCCCTTAACAAGATGCCCTGTAGATTTTTGGGATTGAGGACTCATGTAATACAAATTGCTTATTCTTCATTAGCAAGAGGCCGTGTGTGTTCCTGTATATGAGGACTACCATTACACAGTTTCCTGCTTCAAAACCTGATTCTTGTTTAGCCCTGAGCAAGACGCCCTGTATATTTTTGAGATTTAGGTCTCAGATTACCCGGATTCCTTATTCATCCTTATCAAGAGGCAGTGAAGTTTCCTGTATATGAGGAATCCCATTACCCAGATTCCTGCTTCAAAATTCTATTTTTTGGTTAGCCCTAATCAAGTTGGCCAGCCAGATTCCTTATTCTTCCTTAGCAAGAGGATGTGTAGTTTCCTGTATATGAGTACTCCCATTACCCAGATTCCAGCTTTGAAACCCTGATTCTTGTTTAGCCCTTAGCAAGACGCCTTGTAGATTTTTGGGATTGAGGTATCATGTAACCCAGATTCCATATTCTTCCTTCACAAGGGGCCGTGTATGTTCCTGTATGTGAGAACTCACATTACACGGATTCCTACTTTGAAACCTGATTCTTGTTTAGCTCTTAGCAAGACGCCTGAGGTTTTTTGGATTTAGGTCTCGTGTAACCCAGATTCCTTATTCATCCTTAGGAAGAGGCAGTGAAGCTTCCTGTATATGAGGACTCCCATTGCACAGATCCTGCTTCGAAATCCTGATTCTTGGTTAGCCCTAAGCAAGATGCACTGTAGATTTTTCGGATTGAGGACTCTTGTACCCAGATTCCTTATTCATTCTTACAAAGAAGCAGTGTAGTTTCCTGTATATGAGGACTCCCATTACTCAGGTTCTCGCTTCAAAATTCTGATCCTTGGTTAGCCCTCAGCAAGATATATGTGGATTTGTGGGATTGAGGAGTTGTGTAACCCAGATTCCTCATGCTTCCTTAGCAAAAAGTCGTGTAGATTTTTGTGTATGAGGACTCCCCTTACCCAGATTCCTGCTTTATTTTCACCAAGACACCGAGACAATTCCTGGTGACATAGAAGTCCTCTTGCTTGCATGTCAATAGAAAGACTCCCAGAAGTTTCCTGAGAAAGTGGAATACAAGATTCCTGGTTCACCTTAAGAAGACATCTCACAAAGGTGGAATACCTAAACCCAATGTCCTAATTCCCATCATTCCGATCACAAGAAATTTCTGTAATTTGAGGGAACCTGAATCAAGTGATTAAGGACAAAAATGCCATTTGATTCCAAGGGTACTGGATTATGGCTGAAGAAGTTCTAAGGAAACAAACGGATTTGTTGGGCCAGATTCTTGATAACAATGAACAAGAGGACCAGAAAGTTCCTGGGCATCTGTAATCACAGATTTTGGGTATCCATGCAGCAGGTAGCTCTGAATAAGGTTGGGCCCTAGAAGTCCAGGTTCCTAAATAAACCTTGTCAAGAGGCCCTTTAGATTTCAGTGGTTGAAGACTCCCAGAACCCAGATTCACTTTTCATTCTCTGAGAGATATCCAGGTTTTCCCTGGTGATGTGGATTTCAAAACGCTGTATACAAATAGACAGATGCCCAAAAGTTTCCTAGGGACGTGGAATCCATGATTCCTAGTTAACCTTAAAAATAGGTACTTAATATTTGGCAACCTCAAACCCCTATCCCCTATCCAAACTGAAGGACATTCCGAAATTTTAGGATTATGAGGTACATCTTAAGACAAGTGTTACATACAAATATAGCGAGATGATTTTGTGTCCTGGAATCTGGCTTTTCTTGTCCCGAGGAACCCAGCAGACTTGTACGGACAGATTCTCGGTTACTACTATGAATACGACCAGAAGGTAACTGGGAATGTATAATGACTTAATTGTCATCTCCAAATGGAAAGTAGTCCTAAAGAATGTGAGGAACTGTAAGCCCAGATTTCCAATTATCCTTTATAAAAAAGCCTAGTAGATTTCTTAGATTGAGGACTCCCATGACCCAGATTCCTTTTTTGTTCTCAAGAAGTCGCCTGGACGTTTCCTCGTGAGACGGAAGTTTAAACTCCTATATACCAAGACTCATATGCCCAGAAGGTCCTCAGCACCCTGGAATCCATGATTGCTGGTTCCCCCTTAAGAATACATTCAAAATATGTTGGAAACCCTAATCCCATGTACTGAATATCAACCAGAAATTCCAGCAGTAGTTTCTGTTGTACGCGGTATATCTGAAGCCAGAGATTACATTAAAAAATGGCGAACGCCGGGCTCGGTGGCTCAGCCTGTAATCCCGCGCCTTTGGGAGGCTGAGGTGAGTGGATTGCCTGAGCCCGTGGGTTCGAGACCCGCCTGGGCAGCGAGACCTCATCTCTACAATAAATAAAAAAATCAGCTGGGCAAGGTAGCGTATGCCTGTAATTCCGGCTACTTGGAAGGCTGAGGTGGAAGGATCGCCGGAGCCCAGCAGGTCGAGGCTGCGGTGGCCGGAAGCGGCCACTGCACTCCAGTCTGGGCGACCGAGTGAAACTCCAACTCAAAAAAAAAAAAAAAAAATGGCGAGGATTCCTTGGGTTCTGTAATCTGGTCTTACAGGTCCCTAAGAAACAAATGGACCAGTAGGCCAGATTATCAGTTACAACTATCAAGAGGAGCAACTTGTTACTGAGGATTGGTAATTACCAATTTGTGATATGCATATAGTAAGTACCTCCTAAAAATGTGAGGACCAGGATTCCCAAACTCCTAATTAGCATTTAGAAAAGCCCCTGTAGACTTTGAAGTATGAGAACTACCTTAAGCCAGGGATAAATTAGCAACGGCCCAGGAGTTTACTGGAGAAATGAAATCCAAGTTTCCTTGTTCTACTTTAGTGACAGGTATAGAAACTTACTGGGGACATAGGGACCCATATTCCTGTTTCGTTCTCAACAAAATGACCAGATGTTTCCTGGTGCCCTGGAAGTCCAGACTGTTGGCTCCCAATAGAAAGATGAAAGATTGTTCCTGAGAACTTGTAATGCAAGGTTCCTGGTTCCATCCAAAGAGTACCTCCTAATAAATGTGCAACACCTAAACCCAAGGTCCTAATTCCAAATCGCTGAACCACCAGAAGTTTCTGGAGATGAAGTAACCCTGAAGTCGGGGCTTACATACAAAAAACCCAAAATGATTACTTGTTTCCTGCAATTTAGCCCTAGAGGATCCAAGAATCTTAATGGAATTGTAGTGCCTGATTCTTGTTTACTATGGAGAGGACCAGAATGTTGCTGGAGTTCTCGAATGACTAATTCATAACATACACATAGCAAATAACTCTGACAAATATGGGGACCTCGAAGCCCTGATACTTGTAGGCCTCTGCAAGACGTCCTGTACGTTTTTGGTATTGAGGACTCATGTAACCCAGATTTATTCTTCCTTTTTAAGAGGGCGTAGAGTTTCCTGTATATGATGACTCCCATTACCCAGATTCCTGCATTGAAACCCTGATCTTGTTTAGCCCTTAACAAGATGCCCTGTAGATTTTTGGTACTGAGGACTTGTGTAACCCAGATTCCTTATTATTCCTTAGCAAGAGGCCGTGTAGTTTCCTCTCTATGAGGACTCCCATTACACAGATACCTGCTTCCAAGCCCTGATTCTTGTTTAGCCCTTATCAAGACACCTTGTAGAATTTTGGGATTGAGGGCACATGTATACCCAAGTGTCTTTATTCTTCCTTAGCAATAGGTTGAGTAGTTTCCTTTATATTAGGACAGATGCCCAGAAGTTTTCTAGGGATGTGGCATCCATGATTCCTGGTTGCACTTAAAAATACATAATAAATATTTGCAACCTCAAAATCCTCGGCCCCTATCCATATAGAAGGACAAATGGAAGTTTTAGGATTACAAGGTACATCTTAAGACAAGAGTTACTTAAAATGTGGCGAGGTGATTCTTTGGGTCCTGGAATCTGGCCTTACTTGTCCCCAGGAACCCAATGAACCTATAGGTACAGATTCTCACTTACAACTATCAAGAGGTCATAAAGTACATGGAAATTTATAATGACACAATTGTCATAACCAAATAGCATGTAGCCCTGAAGAATGTGGGTAGCTTTAAGCCCATATTGCAGATGAGCCCTTATAAAGAGGCCTTGTAGAATTCTTGGACTGAGGACTCCTGTAACTCAGATTCCTTTTTTTTTCTCAGGAAGATGCTAGGACTTTTCCTGGCGAGGTGGTTGTACAAACAATTATATACCAACAGTCATATGCCCCGAAAGTCCCCAGGGACATGATATCCAAGATTACTGGATGCCTCTTAAGAATACGTCCTAAATATGTCAGAATCACTAATCCCATGTTTCGAGTATTAACCAGAACATCCATCAGTAGTTTCTGGAGTATGAGGTAAACCTGAAGTCAGCGATTACATTAAAAAAGGGAGATGAATACTTGGGTTGTGGAATCGGGCCTTACAGATCCCTGTGAAACAAACGAACGAGTAGGCCAGATTCTCAGTTACATCTATCAAGAGGAGCAGCAGGTTCCTGGGGATTGTTAAAGACAGATTTGTGGTAGCATATAGGACTTAGCTCTGAATAATGTGGGGACCAGGACTCCAGGATTCCAGATTAGTATTTAGCAAAAGTGCCTGTAGATTCCTAGGTATGAGATCTACCTTAAGCCAGGGATAAGTTAGCAATTGTTCAGAAGATTTCAAGTCACATGGAAACAGAGTTTCTTGCTTTCTCTTTAGTAAAAAGTGTAGAAGCTTTTTGGGAACCTAGTGACCCAGATTATTTTTCGTTTTAAGCAATATGGCCAGATGTTTCCTGGTGCCCTGGAAGCCAGACTCTTGTCTAACCATAGGAATATTCCTGTGGACTTGGAATCCAAGATTCCTGGTTCCTCCCAAAAATACCTCCTAAAAAATGTTCAACGTCTAAACCCAAGACCCTAATTCGGAACAACTGAACCAACAAAAGTTTCTAAAGTATGAGGTAACCTTGAATACAGGGCTTACATACAAAAAACCCAAGAAGATTACTTTTGTCTTGGAATCTGGCATTAGAGGTTATGAATACCTAAATAGACTTGTAGTGTGAGATTCTTGTTTACAACTATCAAGATTACCAGAAGATGCTTGAGTTCTGGAATTTCTGATTCGAAACATCAGCATACCATATAGCTCTGAAACATGTGGGGAGCTAGAAGCCCTGATTCTTGTTTAGCGGTTAGCAAGTCGCAATGTAGATTTTTGGGATTCAGATCTCATGTATCTCAGATTCTTTATTCCTCCATTGAAAAAGGCCGTATAGTTTCCTGTATATTTGAACTTCCATTCCCCAGAATACTGCTTCAAAACCCTGATCCTCCTTTAGCGCATAGCATGATGCCCTGCAGAGTTTTGGGATTGAGGACTCCTGTAAGCCAGATTCATTATTCTTCCTTAATAAGAGGATGTGTAGTTTCCTGTATATGAGGACTCCCATTACCCAGATTCCAGTTTTGAAACCCTGATTCTTGTTAAACCCTTAGCAAGACGCCTTTTAGATTTTTGGGATTGAGGTATTGTGTAACCCAGATTCCATATACTTCCTTCAGAAGGAGCCGTGTATGTTCCTGTATATGAGGACTCACATTACACAGATCCTGCTTCAAAATCTGGATTCTCGGTTAGCCCCAATAAGTGGCCCTGTAGATTTTTTGGACTGAAGACTCGTGTAACCCATTTTCCTTATTTGTTCTTAGCAACAGGCAGTGAAGTCTCCTGTATATGAGGACACCCATTACCCAGATCCTGCTTTGAAATTCTGATTCTTGGTTAGCCCTTAGCATGTCACCCTTTAGATTTTTCAGATTGAGGACTATGGTAACCCAGATTCCTAATTCATTCTTACAAAGAAGCAGTGTACTTTCCTGTATATGAGGACTGCCATTACTCGGGTTTCTACTTTGATTTCCTGATTCTTGGATAGCCCTCAGCAAGATATCTATAGATCTTGGGGATTGAGGAGTTTTGTATCCCAGATTCCTCATTCTTCCTTAGCAAAAAGCCGTGTAGTTTTTTGTATATGAGGACTCCCATTACCCAAATTCCTGCTTTATTATCACCAAGACACCGAGACAATTCTGGTGAAGTAGAAGTCCATTTGTTTGCATATTAATAGAAAGATTACCAGAGGTTTCGTGGGAAACTGGAATACAAGATTCCTGGTTCCCCTTAACAAGACATCCCAAAAATGTGGAATACCTTAAACCCAATGTCCGGATTCCCATCAGAACAACCAGAAGTAAATTCTGTAATTTGAGGTAACCTGAATCAAGCAATTTTATACCAAAATGCCATTTGATTCCAAGGGTACTGGATTATGGCCAAAGATGTTCTTAGGAAACAAACGGACTTGTATGGCCAGATTCTCGATAATAACTATCAAGAGGAAGGGAATATTTCTGGGGATGTGTAATGATAGATTTAGCATGTCCATGAATCAAGCAGCTATGAATAATGTTGGGCCCTAGAAACTCAGGTTCCTGAATAAACCTTGTCAAGAGACCCTTTAGATTTCAGTGGTTGATGACTCCCAGAACCCGGAATCGCTTTTCGTTCTCTGAATGATGTCTAGATTTTTCCTGGTGATGTGGATTCCAGAACTCTGTATACAAATAGACAGATGCCCAGAAGTTTCCTAGAGACGTGGAATCCATGATTCCTGGTTACCCTTAAAAATAGGTACTAAATATTTGACAACCTCAAATCCTCTATCCTCTATCCAAATAGAAGGGCAATTGGAAATTTTAGGATTAAAAGGTACATCTTAAGACAACCGTTACATAAAAATACAGCGAGATGATTTAAGGTCCTGGAATCTGGCCTTACATGTCCTGAGGGTCCCAACGGACTGTAGGGACAGATTATTGGTTACAACTATCTAGATGACCAGAAGGTAGCTGGGAATCTATAATGACCTAATTGTCATTTCCAAATGGCAAATAGGCCTGAAGAATGTGGGGAACAAGAAGCCCAGATTCCCAATTAGTCTTTATAGAGAAGCCCTGTAGATTTCTTGGATTGAGGACCCCGTAACCCAGATTTATTTTTTGTTCTCAGAAAGTCGCCCATACGTTTTCTGGTGAGATGGAAGTTTAAACTCCTATATACCAATACTCATATGCCAAAAGGTCCCCAGCGTGCTGAAATCCATGATAGCTGGTTCCCTACTAAGAATACATCCAAAATATGTGGGAACCCCTAATCCCATGTTCCGCATATCAACCAGAAATTCCAGCAGTAATTTCAGGTGTACAAGGTATACCTGAAGCCAGAGATTACATTATAAATGTCGTGATGATTCCTTGGGTTGTGGAATCTGGTCTTAGAGGTCCCTGCAAAATAAATGGACAGGTAGGCCAGATTATCAGTTACAACTATCAAGAGGAGCAGCTGGTTCTTGGGGATCACTAATGACCGATTTGTGGTATGCATATAGGAAGTAGCTCTGACAAATGTGGTGAACAGGACTCCCAAACTCCTATTTAGCATTTAGAAAAGTCCCTGTGGACTACTAAGTATGAGAACTACCTTATGCCAGGGATGAATTAGCAACTGTCCAGAAGTTTACTGGTGAAATGTAATCCAAGTTTCCTTGTTCCACATTAGCATCAGGTGTAGAAGTTTTCTGGGGACTTAGGGATCCAGATTCCTGGTGAGTTCTAAGCAAAACGACCAGATGTTACCTGGTGTCCTGGAAGTCCAGACCCTTGGCCCCCAATAGATAGATGAAAGATTCTTCCTGAGGACTTGGAATCCAAGGTCCCTGGTTCCATTCCAAGAATAACTCCTGAAAAACGTGCAACACCAAAACCCAAGGTCCTAATTCCAAATTGCTGAACCACCAAAAGTAACTGGAGATGAGGCAACCCTGAAGTTGGGGCTTACATACAAAAAAACCAAAATAATTACTTGTTTCCTGAAATCTAGCCCTAGAGAATCCAAGAATCTAAATGGAATTTTAGTGCCAGGTTATCGTTTACCATTATGGAGAGGACCAGAATTTTGCTGGAGTTCTTGAATGACTAAATCGTAATATACACACAGCAAATAACTCTGACAAATATGGGAACCTCATAACCCTAATTCTTGTAGGCCTTAGCAAGACATCCTGTAGGTTTTTGGTATTGAGGACTCGTGTAACCCAGATTAAATCTTCTTCTTTTTCAAGAGGGAGTGCAGTTTCCTGTATATGATGACTGCCATTACCCAGATTCCTGCATTGAAACCCTGAATCTTGTTTAGCCCTTAGCAAGAAGACCTGTAGATTTTTGGTATTGAGGACTTGTGTATCCCAGATTCCTTATTCTCCCTTAGCAAGAAGCCATGTAGTTTCCTGTCTATGAGCACTCCCATTACACAGATACCTGCTTCCAAACCCCTATCCTTTTTTAGCCCTTAAAAGACACCTTGTAGAATTTTGGGATTGAGGACACGTGTACACCCAAGATTCCTTATTATTCCTTAGCAAGAGGTTGGGCAGTTTCTTTTATATGAGGACAGATGCCCAGAAGTTTCCTTGGGACGTGGCATCCATGATTCCTGGTTACACTTAAAAATACGTACTAAATATTTGCAGCCTCAAAAACCTTGGCCCCTATCCAAAAAGAAGGACAAACGGAAGTTTTAGGATTACAAGGTACATCTTAAGACAAGAGTTACATAATAATATGGTGAGGTGATTATTTGTGTCCTGGAATCTGGCCTTACTTGTCCCCAGGAACCCAATGGACCTATAGGGACAGATTCTCGCTTACAACTATCAAGATGTTGGGAGGTTCCTGGAAATGTATAATGACACAATTTTCATAACCAAGTGGCATGTAGCCCTGAAGAATGTGGGGAACTAGAAGCCCAGATTCCAGATAAGTCCTTAAAAAGAGGCCTTGTAGAATGCTTGGATTGAGGACTCCTGTAACTCAGATTATTTTTTTTCTCAGGAAGACGCCCGGACATTTTCTGGAAATGTGGATGTACAAAAAATTATATACCAACACTCACACGCTCAGAAGGTCCCAGGGACATGAAATCCAAGATTACTGGATCTCCCTTAAGAATACGTCCTAAATATGTTGAAATACGTAATCCCATGTTCCGAATATTAACCTGAAGGTTCAGCAGTAGTTTCTGAAGTATGAGGCAAACCTGAAGCCAGAGATTACATTAAAAAATTGGGGAGATGATTCCTTGGATTGTGGAATCGGGCCTTACAGGTCTCTGCGAATCAAATGGTCGACAAGGCTGGATTCTCAGTTACAACTATCAAGATGAGCAGCAGTTTTCTGGGGATCAGTAATGACAGATTTGAGGTATGCATATAGGACGTAGCTCTGAATAATGTGGGGACCAGTACTCCAGGATTCCAGATTAGTATTTAGCAAAAATCCCTGTAGATTCCTAGGTATGAGTACTAACTTAAGCCAGGGATATGTAAGCAATTATTCAGAAGATTTCAAGTCACATGGAAACAGAATTCCTTGTTTCCTCTTTAGTAAAAAGTGTAGAAGCTTTCTGGGAACATAGTGACCCCGATTCCTGTTTCATTTTAAGCAATATGACCAGATGTTTCCTGGTTCCCTGAAAGTCCCTACTCTTGTCTACCCATAGAAAGATGACAAGAATATTCCTGTGGACTTGGAATCCAAGATTCCTGGTCCATACCCAAAAATACCTCTTAAAATGTGCAACACCTAAACCCAAGACCCTAATTTGTAACAGCTGAACTACCAAACGTTTCTGAAGTTCAAGGTAACACTGAAGTCAGGGTTTAAATACAAAAATCCTGAGATTACTTTTGTCCTGGAATCTGGCATTAGAGATTACGAGCACCTAAATAGACTTGTAGTGCCAGATTCTCGTTTACAACTATCAAGTTGACCAGAACATTGCTGGAGTCCTGGAATGACTGAATCGTAACATCCACATACCAAATAGCTCTGAATATGTGGAGAACTAGAAGCCCTTATTCATGTTTATCCCTTAGCAAGACGCACTGTAGATTTTTGCGATTGCAGTCCCATGCATCCCAGATTCTTTATTCTTCCATAGAATGATGCCATATCTATTTCTGTATATATGAACTCCCATTTCCCAGATTACTGCTTTGAAACCCTTTTCCCTGTTTAGCTGTTAGAATGACGTTCTGTAGATTTTTGGGGTGGAGGACTCCCGTAACCCAGATTCCTTATTCTACCTTAACAAGAAGAGGTGTAGTTTCCTGTATATTAGGACTCCCATTACCCAGATTCCTACTTCAAAACCTGACTCTTGTTTAGCCCTTAGCAAGACGCCCGGTAGGTTTTTTGGTTTTAGGTCTCGTGTAACCCAGAGTCCGTATTCATCCTTAGCAAGAGGCAGTGAAGTTTCCTGTATATGAGGACTACCATTACCCAGATCCTGCTTGGAAATCTTGATTCTTGGTTAGCCCTAAGCAAGTCACCCTGTAAGTTTTTTGGAATGAGGACTTGGGTAACCCAGATTCCTTATTCGTCCTTAGCATGAAGTTTTGTAGTTTCCTGTATATGAGGACCTCCATTACCCAGATCCACTTCGAAATCTTGATGCTTGGTTAGCCCTAAGTATGTCGCCCTGTAGATTTTTTGGATAGAGGATTCGTGTTACACAGATTCCTTATTCTTTCTTAGCAAGAAGCAGTGTAGTTTCTTGTATATGAGGAATACCTTTACTCAGATTCTTTCTTGGTTAGCCCTTAGCAAGATATCTGTGGATTTTGGGGATTGAGGAGTTTTTTAACCCAGATTCCTCATTCTCCCAAAATATCGTGTAGTGTTTGGTATATGTGGACTACCATTACCCAGATTCTGGATTTATTATCACCAAGACACCGAGACAATTCCTGGTGATGCAGAAGTCCAGTTGTTTTCTTATCAATAGAAAGACTCCCAGAAGTATCCTGGGAAACTGGAATATAAGACTCCTGGTTCCCCTTAACAAGACATCCTAAAAATGTGGAATCCCCTAAACCCAATGTCCAAATTCCCATCAGAACGACCACAAGAAATTTCTGTCATTTGAGATAACCTGAATCAAACAATTAGGTACCAATAAGCCATTTGATTTCTGGGGTACTGGATTATGGCCAAAGATGTTCTTAGGAAACAAACAGATTTGCAGTGCTAGATTCTCAATACAACTATCAGAAGGACCGGAAAGGCCTGGGGATCTGTAAAGACAGATTTTGGATATCCATGCTCAAGTAGCTCTGAATAGTGTCGGGACCTAGAAGCCCAAGTTCATGAATAAACCTTATCAAGAAGCCCATTTGATTTCAGTGGTTGACGACTCCCAGACCCGGATTCACTTTTCGCTCTCAGAAAGATGTCCAGATTTTGCTGGCGATGTGGATTCCAAAACTCTGTATACAAATAGACAGATGCCCAGAAGGTTCCTAGGGACGTGGAATCCATGATTCCTGGTTACCCTTAAAAATAGGTGCTAAATATTTGGCAACCTCAAAACCCCTAGCCCCTATCCAAATAGAAGGACAATTGGACATTTTAGGATTACAAGGAACATCTTAAGACAAGGGTTACATACAAATATGGCGAGGTGATTCTTTGGTATCTGAAATCTTGCCTTCCTTGTACCGAGGAGTGCAACAGACTCGTATGGACCGATTCTAGCTTACAACAATCAAGACGACCAGAAGGCAACTGGGACTCTATAATGACCTAATTGTCATTTCCAAATGGCAAGTTGCCCTAGAGAATGTGGAGAACAGGAAGCCCAGATTCCCAATAGGCCTATAAAGAAGCCCTGTAGATTTCTTGAATTGAGGACTTCCGTAACCCAGATTCCATTTTTGTTCTCAGGTTGATGCTCGGATATTTTCTGGCAAAATGGAAGTATAAACTGCTATATAGCAATACTCATATGCCCAGAAGGTCCCCAGGGCCCTGGAATCCATGATTTCTGGTTCCTCCTTAAGAATACGTCCAAAATAATTGGGAACCCCTAATCCCACATACTGAATATCAACCAGAAATTCCAATAGTACTTTCTGGTGTATGAAGTACACCTGAAGCCAGATTACATTTAAAAGTGACTAGAAGATTCCTTGGGCTGTGGAATCTGGTCTTACAGGGCACTGCAAAACCCACGGACCAGTAGGCCAGATTATCATTTACAACTATCAAGAGGAGCAACTTGCTCCTGGAGATCGGTAATGACCTATTTGTGGTATGCATATAGGAAGTAGCTATGACAAATGTGGGCACCAGGACTCCCAAACTCCAAATTAACACTTTAAAAAGTCCCTCTAGACCTAGAATGAGACCTGCCTTTAGCAAGGGATAAATTAGCAACTGCCCAGAAGTTTACTGGTGAAATGGAATCAAAGTTTTCTTGTTCCACATTAGTAACTGGTGTAGAAGCTTTCTGGGGACATAGAGACCCAGATTCCTGTTTTGCTCTCAGCAATATGTCCAGATGTTTCTTGGTGCCCTGGAAGTTCAGACTCTTGTCTCCCAGTAGAAAGATGAAAGATTGTTCCTGAGGACTTGGAATCCAAGGTTCTGCTTCCACCCCTAGAATACCTCCTAAAAATGTGCAACAGCTACACCCAAGGTCCTAATTCCAAATCGCTTAACCATCATAAATTTTTGGATACGAGGTAATCCTGAAGTCAGGGCTTACATACTAAAAACCAGAAATGATTACTTTTTTCCTGGAATCTAGCCATAGAGGATCCAAGAATGCAAATGGAATTATAGTGCCAGATTCTCCAATACCACTATGGAGAGGAGCAGAATGTTGCTTTAGTTCTTGAAAGACTGATTTGTAAAATACACATACCAAATAACGCTGAAAAATGTGGGGACCTCAAATCCCTGATTCTTGTAGGTGTAAGCAAGATGTCCTGTAGGTGTTTGGTATTGGGACACGTGTAACCCAGATTCAATCTTCTGCCTTTTCAAGAGACCGTGTGGTATCCTGTATATGATGACTCCCATTTCCTAGATTCCTCCTTTGAAACCCTGATCCTTGTTTAGCCCTTAGCAAGACACCCTGTAGTATTTTGTGATTGAGGACACGTGTATACACAAGATTCCTTATTCTTCCTTAGCAGGAGGTTGGGTAATTTCCTTTATACGAGGACAGATGCCCAGAAGTTTCCTAGGGACATGGCATCCATGATTCCTGGTTACACTTAAAAATACATACTAAATATTGGGTAACCTCCAAAACACTGGCCATTACCCAAAGAGAAGGACAGATAGAAGTTTTAGGTTTACAAGGTAGATCTTTAGACAAGAGTTGCATGCAAATATGGCGAGGTGATTCTTTGGGTCCTGAAATCTGGCCTTTCTTTTCCTGGGGAACCCAACACCCTTGTACGGACAGATTCCAGGTTACAACTCTCAAGAGGTCAGAAGGTACCTGGGAATCTATAATGCCACAATTGTCGTAAGTAAGTGGCATGTAGACCTGAAGAATGAGGGGAACTAGAGGCTCATATTCCAGATAGGCCATCTATAAAGAGGCCTTGTAGAATTCTTTGATTGAGGATTCCTGTTTGTGTTTTCTCAGGAAGACGCCCGGACGTTTCCTGGCGACGTGGATTTACAAACACTTATATACCAACACTCATATGCCCAGAGGGCCCCAGGGCCAGGAATCCAAGATTACTGGATCCCCTTTAAGAAAATGTCCTAAATATGTGGGAACCCCTACTCCCATGTTCTGAATATTAACCAGAAGGTCCAGCAGTAGTTTCTGGAGTACCAGGTAAACCTAAAGACAGTGATTACATAAAAAGATGGGGAGATGATTCTTTGGGTTGTGGAATCAGGCATTACAGGCATACCTGCGAATCAAATGGACAATTAGGTCAGATTCTCAGTTACAACTATCAAGATGAGCAGCAGGTTCCTGGGGATCGGAAATGACCAATTTGTGGTATGCATATAGGATGTAGCCCTGAATTATGTAGGGACCAAGACTCCCAGCTTCCAGATTAGTATTTAGCAAAAGTCCCTGTAGATTCTGAGGTATGAGATCTACCTTAAGCCTGGGATAAGTTGGAAATTGTTCAGAAGATTGCAAGTCACATCGAAACAGAGTTTCCTACTTCCTTTTTAGTAAAAAGTGTAGAAGCTATCTGGGAATATAATGACCCAGATTCCTGTTTGGTTTTAAGCAATATGACTAGATGTTTCCTGGTGATGTAGAAGTCCAGACTCTTATCTACCCATAGAAAGATGACAAGAATATTCCTGGGGACTTGGAATCCAAGATTCCTGGTTCACTCGGAAAAATACCTCCTAAAAATGTGAAACATCTAAACCCAAGACCCTAATTCGGAACAGTTGAACCACTAAAAGATTCCGAAGTATGAGGTAACCCTGAAATCAGTGCTTACATGCAAGAAACCCGAGATTACTTTTTTCCTGAAACCTGGCATAAAAGTTACAAATACCTAAGTAGACTTATAGCTACAGGTTCGCGTTTACAACTATGAAGATGACCAGAAAGTTGCTGGAATGACTGATTCCTAGCATTTACATACCAAATAACTCTGAAACATGTGGGGAGTTCGATGCCCTGATTCTTGTTTAGCCCATAGGAAGACACACTGTAGATTTTTGAGATTGAGGTCTCATGTTTCTCAGATTCTTTACTCTTACATAGAAAGAGGCCATACAGTTTCCTGTATATTTGGGCTCCCATTCCCCAGATTACTGCTTCGAAACCCTGATCCTTGTTTAGCCCTTAGCATGACGCCCTATAGAATTTTGGGATTGAGGGCTCCTGTAAGCCAGATTTCATATTCGTCATTAGCAAGAAGATGTGTTGTTTCCTGTATATGAGGACCACCATAACCTAAATTCCAGCTTCAAAACCCTTATTCTTGTTAAGCCCTTAGCAAGATGCCCTGTAGACTTTTGGAATTGAGGTTTTGTGTAATGAATATTGCTTATTCTTCCTTTGCAAGGGACCATGTATGTTCCTGTATATGAGAACTCCATTACAAAGATTCCTGCTTTTAAACTTTATTCTTTTTCAGCCTTTAGCAAGACGACTGGTAGATGTTTTGGATTTAGGTATTGTTTAACCCAGATTCCTTATTCATCCTTAGCAAGAGGCAGTGAAGTTTCCTGTATATGAAGACTCCCATTAAACAGATCCTGCTTGACATCCTGATCCTTGCTTAGTCCTAAGCAAGAGGCCCTGTAGATTTTTCAGATAGAGGACTCGTCCTTATCCATCCTTAGCAAGATGAAGTGAAGTTTCCTGTATGTGAGGACATCAATTGCCCAGATCCTGCTTCGAAAACCTGATGCTTGGTTAACCCTAAGCCTGTCGTCCTGTAGATTTTTTGGATTGAGAGCTCGTGTAACACAGATTCCTTATTCGTTCTTAGCAAGAAGCAATGTAGTTTCCTGTATATAGGGACTCCAATTACTCAGATTCCTGCTTCGAAATCCTGATACTTGGTTAGCCCTTAGCAAGATATCTGTGGATTTTTGGATTGAGGAGTTTTGTAACTCAAATTCCTCATTCTTCCTTATCAAAATGCCATGTAGTTTTTTGTATATGAGGACTCCCATTACTCAGATTCCAGATTTATTATCACGAAGACGCCGAGACAATTCCAGGTGATGCAGAAATCCAGTTGTTTGCAAGTCAATAGAAAGACTCCCTGAAGTTTCCCAGGAAACTGGAATACAAGATTCCTGGTTCCCCTTAACAAGATATCCTAAAAATGTGGAATGCCCTAAACCCAATGTCCGAATTCCCGTCAGACTGAACACAAGAAATTTCTGTAACTTGAGATAACCTGAACAAGTGATTTGGTACCAATATGCCATTTGATTCCGGAGTACTGGATTATGGTCGAAGATTTTCTTAGGAAACAAACGGATTTGTAGGGCCAGATTCTCGATACAACTTTCAAGAGGACCGGAAAGTTCTTGGGATGTGTAAAGACAGATTTTGGGTATCCACACTGCAAGTAGCTCTGAATAAAGTTGGGACCTAGAAGCCCAGATTCCTGAATAAACCTTATCAAGAGGCCCTTTAGATTTTGGTGGTGGATGACTCCCAGAACGCTGATTTGCTTTTCATTCTCAGAAAGATTCCAGATTTTTGCTGGTGATGTGGATTCAAAATACTCTGTATACCAACAGACAGATGCCCAGAAGTTTCCTAGGGACTTGGAATCGATGATCCCTGGCTACCCATGAAAATAGGTACTAAATATTTGGCAACCTCAAAACACCTAGCCCCTATCAAAATAGAAGGAAAGTGGAAATTTTAGGATTACAAGGTACTTCTTAAGACAAGAGTTACATATAAATATGGCAAAGTGATTCTTTGGGTCCTGGAATCTTGTCTTACTTGTTCCGAGGAATGCAATGTACAGGTAGGGACCGATTCTATGTTACAACTATCAAGACAACCAGAAGATGTCCGGAAATATGTAATGACCTAAATGTCATTTCCAAATGGCAAGTAGCCCTGAAGAATGTGGGGAACTAGAAGTCCAGATTCCCAATAGGCCTATAAAGAAGTCCTTTAGATTTCTTTGATTGAGGAGTCCAGTAACCCAGATTCCTTTTTTTGTTCTCAGGATGACGCCCGGACATTTCGTGGTGAAACGGAAGTGTAAACTGCTATATACCAATACTCATATGACCAGAAGGTCCCTAGGGCCCTGGAATCCAAGATTGCTGACTCCCCCTTAAGAAAACATCCAAAATATGTGGGAACCCCTAATCCCATGTTACTAATATCAACCAGAATTTCCAGTAGTACTTTCTGGTGTACGAAGTACACCTGAAGCCAGAGATTAAATTTAAAACTGGCGAGAAGATTCCTTGGGTTGTGTAATCTGGTCTTACAGGGCCCTGAGAAACAAACGGACCAGTAGACCAGAATATCAGTTACAACTGTGAAAAGAAGCAGCTTGTTCCTGTGGATCGGAAATGGCTGATTTGTGGTATGCATATAGGAAGTAGCTCTGAAAAATGTGGGGACCAGGACTCCCAAACTCCTTATTAGCATTTAGAAAAGTATCTCTAGACCTCTACGCATGAGACCTAACTTTACCTAGGGATACATTAGCAACTGCCCAGAAGTTTACTGGTGAAATGGAATCCAAGTTTCCTTTTTCCATGTTAGTAACCAGTGTAGAAACTTTCTGGGGACATATGGACCCAGATTCCTATTTCGTTCTCAACAAAATGACCAGATGTTTCCTGGTGCCCTAAGTCCAGCCCCTTGTCTACCAATAGAAAGATGAAAGATTGTTCCTGAGAATTTCGAATCCAAGATTCTGGTTCCAACCCAAGAATGCCTCCTAAAAAATGTGCAACACCTACACCCAAGGTCCTAATTCCAAATTGCTGAATCACCAGAAGTTTCTGGAGACGAGGTAACCCTGCAGTCAGGGCTTACATACTAAAAACCCGAAATGATAACTTTTTCCTGGAATCTAGCCGTAGAGGATTCAAGAATGTAAATGGAATTGTAGTGCCAGATTCACCTATACCACTATGGAGAGGTCCAGAATGTTGCTTTAGTTCTGAAAGACTGATTCATAATATACACATAACAAATAACGCTGAAAACTGTGGGAACCTCGAATCCCTGATTCTTGTAGGCCTTAGCAAGACGTCCTGTAGGTTTTTGGTATTGAGGACACGTGAAACCACATTCAATCTTCTTCCTTTTCAAGAGGCCGTGTAGTTTCCTGTATATGATGACTCCCATTTCCTAGATACTTGTTTTGAAACCCTGATCCTTGTTTAGCCCTTAGCTAAACTCTGTATACAAATAGATAGATGCCCAGAAGTTTCCTAGGGACTTGGAATCCATGATCCTGGTTACCCTTAAAAATAGGTGCTAAATATTTGGCAACATCAAAACCCCTAGCCCCTATCCAAATAGAAGGACAATTGGAACTTTTAGGATTAAAAGGTACATCTTAAGAAAAGAGTTACATACAAATATGGCAAGGTGATTCTTTGGGACCTGGAATCTTGTCATACTTGTCCCAAGGAACGTAGCGGACTTGTAGGGACTGATTCTAGGTTACAACTATCAAGATGACCAGAAGGTAACTGGGAATCTATAAAGACCTAATTGTCATTTCCACATGGCAAGTTGCACCGAAGAATGTGGGGAACTAGAAGCCCAGATTCCCAATTAGCCTATAAAGAGGCCCTGTAGATTTCTTGTATTGGGGACTCCCATAACCCAGATTCCTTTTTTGTTCTCAGGATGATGCCCGGTCATTTCATGGCAAAACGGAAGTGTAAACTGCTATACACCAATACTCGTATGACCAGAAGGTCCCCAGGGTCCTGGAATCCAGGATTGCTGGGTCCTCCTTTAGAATACGTCCAAAATATGTGGGAGGCCCTAATCCCATGTTCTGAATATCCACCAGAAGTTCCAGTAGCACTTTCTGGTGTAGGAGGTGCACCTGAAGCCAGAGATTACATTTAAAACTGGCGAGAAGATACCTTGGGTTGTGGAATCTGGTCTTACAGGACCCTGCAAAACAAACGGACCAGTAGGCCAGATTATCATTTACAACTATCAAGAGGAGCAGCTTGTTCCTGGGGATCGGTAATGACCAATTTGTGGTATGCATATAGGAAGTAGCTCTGACACATGTGGGGACCAGGACTCCCAAACTTCTAATCAGAATTTAGAAAAGTTCCTCTAGACCTCTAAATATGAGCCCTACCTGTAGCCAGGGATAAATCAGCAGCTGCCCAGAAGTTTACTGGTGAAATGGAATCCAAGTCCTTGTTCCACATTAGTAACCGGTGTAGAAGCTTTCTGGGCACATAGGGACCAAGATTCCTGTTTCGTTTTATGCAATATGACCAGATGTTTCCTGGTGCCCTGGAAGTTCAGAATCTTGTCCCCCAATAGAAAGATGAAAAATTGTTCCTGATGATTTGTAATCCAAGTTTCAGGTTCCAACCCAAGAATGCCTCCTAAAAATGTGCAACTATACACCCAAGGTCCTAATTCCAAATCGCTGAACCACCAGAAATTTTTGGATACGAGGTAACACTGAAGTTGGGGCTTACATACTAAAAACCCGAAATGATTACTTTTTTTTGTGGAATCTAGCCGTAGAGAATCCAAGAATGTAAATGCAATTGTAGTGCCAGATTCTCCTATACCACTATGGAGAGGACCAGAATGTTGCTTAAGGTCTTGAAAGACTGATTCATAATATACACATACCAAATAACTCTGAAAAATGTGGGGACCTCGAATCCCTGATTCTTGTAGGCCTTAGCAAGACGTCCTGTAGGTTTTTGGTATTAAGACACGTGTAACCCAGATTCAATCTTCTGGCTATTCCATAGGCTGTGTAGTTTCCTGTATAGGATGACTCCCATTACCAAGATTCCTGCTTTGAAACCCTGGCGTTTTTAGCCCTTAGCAAGACGCCTTGTAGTATTTTGGGATTGAGGACATGTGTATACCCAAGATTCTTTATTCTTCCTTAGCAAGAGTTTGGGTAGTTTCCTTTATATGAGGACAGATGCCCAGAAGTTTCCTAGGGACATGGCATCCATGATTCCTGGTTACACCTAAAAATACATGCTAAATATTTGGCAACTTCCAAAACCCCGGCCCCTACCCAAATAGAAGGAAAAACAGAAGTTTTAGGATTACAAGGTACATCTTTAGACAAGAGTTACATACAAATATGTATGTGATATGTACAAATATGTAGGTGATTCTTTGGGTCTTGGAATCTGGCATTTCTTGTCCCGAGGAACCCAACGCACTTGTAGAACAGATTCTAGGTTATAACTCTCAAGAAGTCAGAGGGTACCTGGGAATCAATAATGACACAATTGTCATAACCAAGTAGCATGTAGACCTGAAGAATGTGGGGAAATAGAAGCCCATATTCCAGATAAGCCCTTATAAAGAGGCCTTGCAGAATTCTTCCTTTCAGGACTCCTGTAACCCAGATTCCTTTTTTTCCTCAGGAAGACGCCCGGATGTTTCCTGGCTATGTGGGTGTACAAACACTTATATACCAACACTCATATGCCCAGAAGGTCCCCAGGGACAAGGAATCCAAGATTACTGGATTCCCTTTAAGAGTACATCCTAAATATGTGGGAACCTCTAATCCCATGTTCTGAATATTAACCAGAACGTCCAGCAGTAGTTTCTGGAGTACGAGGCAAACCTAAAGACAGTGATTACATAAAAAAATGGAGAGATGATTCCTTGGGTTGTGGAATCAGGCATTACAGGTTCCTGTGAATCAAACGGATGATTAGGCCAGATTTTCAGTTACAACTATCAAGATGAGCAGCAGGTTCCTGGGAATCGGTAATGACGGATTTGTGGTATGCATATAGGACATAGACCTAAATGATGTAGGGACCAAGACTCCTAGCTTCCAGATTAGTATTTAGCAAAGTCCCTGTCGTTTCCTAGTTATTAGACCTATCTTAAGCCTGGGATAATTAGCAATTGTTCAGAAGATTGCAAGACACATGGAAACAGTTTCCTGCTTCCTTTTTAGTAAAAAGTGTAGAAACTATCTGGGAACATAGTGACCCAGATTCCTGTTTCGTTTTAGCCAATATGACTAGATGTTTCCTGGTGACCTGGAAGTCCAGACTCTTGTCTTCCTATAGAAAGATGAAAAGAATATTCCTTGGGACTTGAAATCCAAGATTCCTGGTTCACTTCCAAAGATACCTCCTAAAAAAAGTGAAACTCCTAAACCCAAGACCCTAATTTGGAACACTTGAATCACCAAAAGTTTCTGAAGTACGAGGTAACCCTGAAATCAGTGCTTACATATAAAAAACCTGAGAAGATTATTTTTGTCCTGAAATCTGGCATTAGAGGTTGCGAATACCTAATTAGACTTGTAGTTCCAGGTTCTCATTTACAACTATCAAGACGACCAGAAAGTTACTGGAGTCCTGGAATGAGTGATTTGTAACATTTACATATCAAATAACTCTGAAACATGTGGTGAACTCGAAGCCCTGATTCTTGTTTAGCCCTTAGCAAGATGAACTCTAGATTTTTGAGATGGAGATCTCATGTGCCTCAGATTATTTACTCTTCCATAGAAAGAGGCCGTATAGTTTCCTGTATATTTGGACTCCCATTCCCCAGATTACTGCTTTGAAACACTGATCCTTGTTTAGCTCTTAGCAAGGCGCCCTGTAGAGTTTTGGGATTGAGGACTCCTGTAAGCTAGATTCCTTATTCTTCCTTAGCAAGAGGATGTGTAGTTTCCTGTGTATGAGGACTCCCATGACCCAGATTCCAGCTATGAAACCCTTATTCTTGTTAAGCCCTTAGCAAGACGCCCTGTAGATTTTTGGGATTGAGGTATCGTGTAATCAAGATTGCTTATTGTTCCTTCACAAGGGACCGTGTATGTTCCTGTATATGGCGACTCCCATTACACAGATTCCTTCTTCAAAACCTGATTCTTGTTCAGCCCTTAGCAAGACAACTGGTAGATTTTTTGGATTTCGGTCTCGTTTAACCCAGATTCCTTATTTGTCCTTAGCAAGAGGCATTGAAGTTTCCTGTATATGAGGGCACCCATTACCCAGATTCTGCATCGAAATCCTGATGCTTTGTTGGCCCTTAGCATTTCGCCCTGTAGATTTTTTGGACTGAGAACTCGTGTAACACAGATTCCTTATTCGTTCTTAGCAAGAAGCAGTGTAGTTTCCTGTATATAAGGACTCCCATTACTCAGATACCTGTTTCGAAATCCTGATTCTTGGCTAACCCTTAGCAAGTTATCTGTGGGTTTTTGGGATTAAGGAGATTTGTAACCCAAATTCTTCTTTCTTTCTTAGCAAAATGCCATGCAGTTTTTGGTATATGAGGACTCCCATTACCCTGATTCTGGATTTATTATCACCAAGACACTGAGACAATTCCTGATGATGCAGAAGTCCCATTGCTTGCATATCAATAGAAAGACTCCCAGAAGTTTCCTGGGAAACTGGAATACAAGATTCCTGGTTCCCCTTAACAAGAAATACTAAAAATGTTGAATCCACCAAACCCAATATCCTAATTCCCATCAGACCGACCACAAGACATTTCTGTAAGTTGAGATAACCTGAATCGAGCGATTTGGTACCAATATGCCATTTGATTCCTGGGGTACTGGATTATGGCCTAAGATGTTCTTAGGAAACAAACGGATTTGTAGGGCCAGATTCTCGATACAACTTTCAAGAAGACTGGAAAGTCCTGGGGATGTGTAAAGACAGATTTTGGGTATCCACGCAGCAATTATCTCTGAATAATGTTGGGAACTAGAAGCCCAGAATAAACCTTATCAAGAGGCCCTTTAGATTTCGGTGGTTAACGATTCCCAAAACCCAGATTCATTTTTCGTTCTCAGAAAGATTCCAGATTTTTGCTGGCGATGTGGATACCAAACACTCTGTATACAAACAGACAGATGCCCAGAAGTTTCCAAGGGACGTGGAATGCATCATTCATGGTTGCACATGAAAATAGGTACTAAATATTTGGCAACCTCAAAACACTTAGCCCCTATCCAAATAGAAGAAAAATTGGAAATTTGAGGATTACAAGGTACATCATAAGACAAGAGTTATATACAAATATGGCGAGCTGATTCTTTGGGTCCTGGAACATTGCCTTACTTGTTCTGAGGAACACAATGGACTTGTAGGGACCAATTCTACATTACAACTATCAAGACGACCTGAAGGTAACTGGAACTCTATAATGACCTAAAGGTCATTTCCAAATGGCAAGTAGCCCTGAAGAATGTGGGGAACTAGAAGCCCAGATTTCCAATTGGCTATAAAGAAGCCCTTTAGATTTATTTGATTGAGGACTCCCATAACCCAGATTCCTTTTTTGTTCTCAGAATGATGCCCGGATATTTCCTGGCAGAATGGAAATGTAAACTGCTATATGCCAATACTCATATGCCCAGAAGGTCCCCAGGGCCCTGGAATCCATGATTGCTGGTTCCTCCTAAGAACACATCCAATATATATGGGAACCCCTAATCTCATATTCCTAATGTCAACCAGAAATTCCAGTAGTACTTTCTGGTGTATGAGGTACTCCTGAAGCCAGAGATTACATTTAAAACTGGCGAGAAGATTCTTTGTGTTGTAGAATCTGATCTTACAGGGCCCTGTGAAACAAATGGACCAGTGGGCCACAGTATCAGTTACAACTATCAAGAGGAGCAGCTTTTTCCCGGGGATCGGTAATGACCGATTTGTGGTATGCATATAGGAAGTAGCTCTGAAAAATGAGGGAAACAGGACTCCCAAACTCTTAATTAGCATTTAGAAAAGTCCCTCTAGACCTCTAAGTATGAGACCTACCTTTAGCCAGGGATAAATTAGCAGCTGCCCAGAAGTTTACTGGTGAAATGGAATCCAAGTTTCCTTGTTCCACATTAGTAACCTGTGTAGAAGCTTTCTGGGGACATAGGGACCCAGATTCCTGTTTTGCTCTCAGCAATATGACCGGATGTTTTCTGGCACCCTGGAAGTCCAGAATCTTGTCCCCCAATAGAAAGATGAAAGATTGTTCCTGACGATTTGGAATACAAAGTTCTGGTTCCATTCCTAGAATAACTCCTAAAAAGTTGGCAACACTTACACCCAAGGTCCTAATTCGAAATCGCTGAACCACCAGAAGTTTCTGGAGACGAGGTAAACCTGCAGTCGGGGCTTACATACTAAAAACCCCCAATTTTCTTTTTTTGTGGAATCTAGCCATAGAGGATCCAAGAATGTAAATGGAATTGTAGTGCCAGATTCTCCTATACCACTATGGAGAGGACCAGAATGTTGCTTTAGTTCTCAAAAGCCTGATTCATAATATACACATACCAAATAGCTCTGAAAAATGTGGGCACCTCGAATCCCTGATTCTTGTAGGCCATAGAAAGACGTCCTGTAGGTTTTGGTATTGAGGACTCATGTAAACCATAGTCAATCTTCTTCCTTTTCAAGAGGCCGTGTAGTTTCCTGTATATGATGACTCCCATTACCTAAATTCCTGATTTGAAACCCTGATCCTTATTTAGACCTTAACAAGACGCCCTGTAGTATTTTGGGATTGAGGACACGTGTATACCCAAGATTCCTTATTCTTCCTAAGCAAGAGGTTGGGTAGTTTCCTTTATATGAGGACAGATGCCCAGAAGTTTCCTAGGGACGTTGCAACCATGATTCCTGGTTACACATAAAAATACGTAGTAAATATTTGGCAAACTCCAAAACTCCAGCCCCTAACCAAATAGAAGGACAAATGGAAGTTTTAGAATTACAAGGTAGATCTTTAGATAAGAGTTACATAAAAACATGTCGAGGTGATTTTTGGGTCCTGGAATCTTGCCTTTCTTGTCCCGAGGAACCTGACGCACTTGTATGGACAGAGTCTCAGTTACAACTCTCAAGAGGTCTGAAGGTACCTGGGAATCTGTAATGACACAATTGTCTTAACCAAGTGCCATGTAGCCCTGAAGAATATGAGGAAATAGAAGCCCATATTCTAGATAAACCCTTATAAAGAGGCCTTGTAGAATTCTTCGATTGAGGACTCCTGTAACCCAGATTCCTTCTTTTTTCTCAGGAAGACGCCCGGACCTTTCCTGGCGATGTGGATGTCAAACACTTATATACCAACACTCATATGCCCAGAAGGTCCCCCGGGATCTGGAATCCAAAATTACTGGATCCCCCTTAAGAATACTTCCTCAATATGTGGGAACCCCTAATTCCATCTTCCAAATATTAACCAGAACGTCCAGCAGTAGTTTTTGGAGTGCTAGGTAAACCTAAAGCCAGTGGTTACATAAAAAAATGGGGAGATGATCCCTTGTGTTGTGGAATCAGGCATTACACGTCCCTGGGAATCAAATGGATGATTATGACAGATTCTCAGTTACAACTATCAAGATGAGCGGCAGGTTCCTGGGGATCGGTAATGACCGATTTGTGGTATGCATATAAGACGTAGCCCTGAATAATGTAAGGACCCAGACTCCCAGCTTCCAGATTAATATTTAGCAAAAGTCCCTGTAGATTCCTAGGTATGAGATCTACCTTAAGCCAGGGATAAGTTATCAATTGTTCAGAAGATTGCAAGTCACATGGAAACAGAGTTTCCTGCATAATTTTTAGTAAAAAGTGTAGAAGTTTCTAGGAACATAGTGACCCAGATTCCTGTTTCGTTTTAAGCAATATGACTCGATGTTTCCTGGTGACCTGGAAGTCCAGACTTTTGTCTACCCATAGAAAACCAACAATAATATTCCTGGGGACTTGGAATCTGAGATTCCTGGTTCATTCCCAAAAATACCTCCTAAAAAATGTGCAACACCTAAACCCAAGACCCTAATTCGGAACAGCTGAACCACCAAAAGTTTCTGAATTATGAGGTAACTCTGAAATCAGGGCTTACACACAAAAAACCCGAGAAGATTGCTTTTGTCCTGAAATCTGGAATTAGAGGTTACGAGTACCTAAATAGATTTGTAGTTCCAGATTCTTGTTTACAACTATCAAGATGACCAGAAAGTTGCTGGAGTCCTGGAATGACTGATTCATAACATTTACATACCAAATAACTGAACAATGTGGGGAGCTCGAAGCCTGGATTTTTGTTTAGCCCTTAGCAAGAAGCACTGTAGATTTTTGGAATTGAGTTCTTGTGTGTCTCAGATTCTTTATTTTTCCATAGAAAGAGGCTGTATAGTTTCCTGTATATTTGGACTCCCATTCCCCAGATTAATGCTTCGAAACCCTGATCCTTGTTTAGCCCTTAGCATGACGCCCGGTAGAGTTTGGTATTGAGGTCTCTTGTAAGCCAGATTGCTTATTCTTCCTTAGCAAGAGGATGTGTAGTTTCCTGTATATGGGGACTCCCATTACCCAGATTATAGCTTTGAAACCCTTATTCTGGCTGCCCTTAACAAGATGCTCTGTAGATATTTGGGATTGAGGTATCATTTAACCAAGATTCCTTATTCTTCCTTCGCAAGGGGCCGCGTATGTTCCTGTATATGAGGACCGCCATTACACAGATTCCTGCTTTGAAACCGGATTCTTGTTCAGCCCTTAACAAGACGACCGGTAGGTTTTTTGGATTTAGATCTCGTGTAACCCAGATCCCTTGTTCGTCTGTAGCAAGAAGCAGTGAAGTTTCCTGTGTATGAGGACTCCCATTACCCATATCCTGCTTTGAAATCCTGATTCATAGTTAGCCCTATGTAAGTGACCCTGTACATTTTTCGGATTTAGGACTCGTGTAACCTATTTTCCTTATTCTTTCTTAGCAAGAGGCAGTGAAGTTTCCCGTATATGAGAACACCCATATCCCAGATCCTGCTTCGAATTCCTGATGCTTGGTTTGCCCTAAGAATGTCGCCCTGTAGATTTTTTGGACTGAGGATTCATGTGACACAGATTCCTTATTCGTTCTTAGCAAGAAGCAGTGCAGTTTCCTGTATATGAGGACTCCCATTACTCAGATTCCTGCTTCGAAATCCTGATTCTTTTTTAGCTCTTAACAAAATATCTGTGGATTTTGTGGATTGTGGAGTTTTGTAACTCATATTCCTCATTCTTCCTTAGTAATAATAAGTGTAGTTTTTTGTATATGAGGACTTCCATTACCCAGATTCTGGATTTATTGTCACCAAGACACCGAGACAATTCCTTGTGATGCAGAAATCCAGTTGTTTGCATATCAATAGAAAGACTCCCAGAAGTTTCCTGGGAAAGTGGAATAAAAGATTCCTGATTCTCCTTAACAAGACATCCTAAAAATGTGGAATCCCCTAAATCCAACGTCTGAATTCCCATCAGACCTACCACAAGAAATTTCTGTAATTTGAGATAATCTGAATTAAGATATTTGATACCAATATGCCATTTGATTCCTGGGGTACTAGATTATGGCCGAAGATTCATAGGGCCAGATTCTCGATACAACTATCAAGAGGAACCAGAAAGTCCTGGTGATCTGTAAAGACAGATTTTGGGTATCCACGAAGCAATTAGCTTTGAATAACGTTGGGACGTAGAAGCCCAGGTTCCTGAATAAACCTTACCAGGAGGCCCTTTAGATTTCGATGGTTGATGACTCCCAGAACCCGGATTCGCTTTTCGTTCTCAGAAATTGTCCAGATTTTCGCTGGTGATGTGCATTCCAAAACTCTCTATACAAATAGACAGATGCCCAGAAGTTTCCTAGGAACTTGGAATCGATGATTCCTGGTTACCCTTAAAAATAGGTACTAAATATTTGGCAACTTCAAAACCCCTAACCTCTATCCAAATAGAAGGACAATTGGAAACTTTAGGATTACAAGGTATATCTTTAGACAAGAGTTACATACAAATATGGCGAGGTGATTTTTGTGTCCTGGAATCTCGCCTTACTTGTCCCGAGGAATGCAACGGACTTGTAGGGACTGATTCTAGGTTACAACTATCAAGACGACCAGTAGGTAACTAGGACTCTATAATGACCTAATTTTCATTTCCAAATGGCAAGTTGCCCTGGAGAATGTGGGGAACTAGAAGCCCAGATGCCCAATTATCCTATCAAGAAGCCTTGTAGATTTCTTGGGTTGTGGATTCCTGTAACCCAGATTCCTTTTTTGTTCTCAGGATGACACCCAGACATTTCCTGGTGAAACGGAAGTTTAAACTGCTATATACCAATACTCATATGCCCAGAAGGTCCCCAGGGCCCTAGAGTCCATAATTGCTGGTTCCCCCTTAAGAATACGCCCAAAATATGTGGGAACCCCTAATCTCATGTTCCGAATATCAACCAGAGATTCCAGTAGTACTTTCTGGTGTACAAGGTAAACCTGAAGGCAGAGCTTATGTTTAAAACTGGCAAGAAGATTCCTTGGGTTGTGGAATCTGGTCTTACAGGGCCCTGCGAAACAAACGGACAAGTAGGCCAGATTATTAGTTACAACTGTCAAGAGGAGCAGCTTGTTTGGTGATCGGTAATGACCGATTTGTGGTATGCATATAGGAAGTAGCTCTGAAAAATGTGGGGACCAGGACTCCCAAATTCCTAATTAACAATTAGAAAAGTCACTCTAGACTTTTAAGTAAGAGATCTACCTATAGCCAGGAATAAATTAGCAACTGCTTAGATGTTAACTGGTGAAATGGAATCCAAATTTCCTTGTTTCACATTAGTAACAGGTTTAGAAGCTTTCTGGGGACATAGGGACCCAGATTCCTGTTTCGTTCTCAGCAAAATGACCAGATGTTTCCTGGTTCCCTGGAAGTCCAGACACTTGTCTCCCAATATAAAGATTGGAGGATTTGGAATTCAAGGTTCTGGTCCCATTCCAATAATACCACCTAAAAAATATGCAACACCTACACTCGAGGTCCAAATTCCAAATAGCTGAACCTCCAGAAGGTTCTGGAGATGAGTTAAACCTGAAGTCAGGGCTTACATACAAAAATCCCTAAATGATTACTTTTTTCCTGGAATCTAGCTGTAGAAGATCCAAGAATGTAAATGGAATTGTAGTGCCAGATTCTCCTTTACCACTATGGAGAGCACCAGAATGTTGCTTTAGTTCTCGAAAGACAGCTTCATAATATACACATACCAAATAACTCTGAAAAATGTGGAGACCTCGAATCCCTGATTCTTGTAGGCCTTAGCAAGACTTCCTGTAAGTTTTTGGTATTGAGGATTCGTGTAACCCAGATTCAATCTTCTTCCTTTTCCACAGGCCGTGTAGTTTCCTGTATATGATGACTCCCATTACCTAGATTCCTGCTTTAAAACCCTGATCCTAGCTTATCCCTTAGCAAGACGTCTTGTAGTATTTTGGGACTGAAGACACGGGTATACCCAAGATACCTTATTCTTCCTTAGTAAGAGGTTGGGTAGTTTCCTTTATATGATGACAGATGCCCAGAAGTTTTCTAGGGACGTGGCATTCATGATTCCTGGTTACACATAAAAATACGTACTAAATATTTGTCAACCTTCAAAACCCCAGCCCTTACCCAAATAGAAGGACAAATGGAAGTTTTTGGATTACAAGGTACATCTTTAGACAAGAGTTACATACAAAAATGCGAGGTGATTCTTTGGGTCCTGGACTCTGGGCTTTCTTGTCCCAAGGAATCCAACGCACTTGTAGGGACAGATTCTCGGTTACAACTCTCAAGAGTTCAGAAGGTACCTTGGTATTTGTAATGACCCAATTGTCATAATCAAGAAGCATGTAACCCTGAAGAATGTGGGGAACTAGAAGCACATATTCCAGATAAGCCATTATAAAGAGGCCTTGTAGAATTCTTGAATTGAGGACTCCTGTAAACAAGATTCCTTTTTTTTCTCAGGAGGACACTCAGACGTTTCCTCATGACGTGAATGTACAAACATTTATATACCAACACACATATGCCCAAAGGTCCCCACAACCTGGAATCCAAGATTACTGGATTCCCCTTAAGAATATCTCCTAAATATGTGGGAATCACCAATCCCATATTCCGAATATTAACCAAAACGTCCAGCAGTAGTTTCTGGAGTATGAGGTAAACCTAAAGCCAGCGATTACATTAAAAATTGGGGAGATGATCCCTTGGGCTGTGGAATCAGGCATTACAGGTCCCTGCAAATCAAATGGACATTAAACCAGATTCTGAGTTACAACTATCAAGATGAGCAGCAGGTTCCTGGGGATCAGTAATGACCAATTTGTGATATGCATATAGGACGTAGCCCTGAATAATGTAGGGACCAAGACTCCCAGCTTCCAGTTTAGTATTTAGCAAAAGTCCCTGTAGATTCCTAGTTATGAGAACTAACTTGAACCAGGGATAAGTTAGCAATTGTTCAGAAGATTGCAAGTCACAAAGAAACAGAATTTCCTGCTTCCTTTTTAGTAAACAGTGTAGAAGCTTTCTGATATCATAGTGATCCAGATTCCTGGTTCATTTTAAGCAATATGACCAGATGTTTCCTGGTGTCCTGGAAGTCTAGACTCTTGTCTAGAAAGACGACAAGAATATTCCTGGGGACTTGGGATCCAAGATTCCTGGTTCACTCCCAAAAATATCTCATAAAAAATGTAAAAAACTAAAACCCAAGACCCTAATTCGGAACAGCTGAACCACCAAAAGTTTTTGAAGTACGAGGTAACCCTGAAATCAGGGCTTGCATACAAAAAAACCCGAGAAGATTACTTTTGTCCTGAAATCTGGCATTAGAGGTTATGAATACCTAAATAGACTTGTAGTTCCAGATTCTCGTTTACAACTATCAAGATGACAAGAATGTTGTTGGAGTTCTGGAATGACTGATTCATAACATTTACATACCAAATAACTCGAAAAAATGTGGGGAACTTGGAGCCCTGATTCTTTTTAGCCCTTAGTAAGTTGCACTGTAGATTTTTGGGATTGATGTCTCGTGTGTTTCCAATTCTTTACTCATCCATAGAAAGAGGTGATATAGTTTCCTGTATATTTGGACTCCCATTCCCCAGATTACTGCTTTGAAACCCTGATCCTTGTTTAGCCCTTAGCATGATGCCCTGTAGGGTTTTGGGATTGAGGACTCCTGTAAGGCAGATTCCTTATTCTTCCTTAGCAGGAGGATGTGTCGTTTCCTGTATTTGAGGACTCCCATTACCCATATTCCAACTTCGAAATCCTTGTTTTGTTTAGCCCTTGGCAAGACGCCCTGTAGATTTTTGGGACTGAGGTATCATGTAACCCAGATTCCTTATTCATCCTTAGCAAGGGGCCATGTATATTCCTGTATATGAAGACTCCCATTACACAGATACTTGCTTCAAAATCTGATTCTTGTTTAGCCCTTAGCAAGACGCCCAGTAGGTTTTTTGGATTTAGGTCTTGTGTGACCCAGATTCCTTATTCATCCTTAGAAATAGACAATATAGGTTCCTGTATATGAGGACTCCCATTACCCAGATCCTGGTTTGAAATCCTGATTCTTGGTTAGCCCTAAGCAAGTTGCCCTGTAGATTTTTCAAATTGAGGACTCATATAACCCATTTTCCTTATTCGTCCTTAGCAAGAGGCAGTGAAGATTCCTGTTATGAGGACACCCATTACCCAGATCCTGCTTCAAAATCCTGATCTTGGTTAGCCTTAAGAATGTTGCCCTGTAGATTTTTTGGATTGAGGACTCATGAAACACAGATTTCTTATGCGTTTTTAGCAAGAAGTACTGAGGTTCCTGTATATGAGCACTCCCATAACTCAGATTCCTGCTTTGAAATCCTGATTCTTTACTAGCCCTTAGCAAGATATCTGTGAATTTTGGGTATTGAGGAATTTTGTAACCCAGATTCCTCATTCTTCCTTAGCAAAAAGCCGTTTAGTTTTTTGTTTATGAAGACTCCCATTACCCAGATTGCTGCTTTATTATCACCAAGACACTGAAACAATTCCTGGAGAAGCAGAAGTTCAGTTGTTTGCATATCAATAGAAAAACTCCCAGAAGTTTCTTGGGAAACTGGAATACAAGATTCCTAGTTCCCCTTAACAAGACATCCCAAAAATATGGACTCCCCTAAACCCAATGTCCGAATTCCCATCAACCGACCACAAGAAATTTCTGTAATTTGAGATAATGAGTTTTTGTACCAAAAATGCCATTTGATTCCTGAGGTACTGGATTACGGCAGAAGACGTTCTTAGGAAACCAACGGATTTGTAGGGCCAGATTCTCGATAACAACTATCAAGATGACAGAAAATTTCCTGGAGTTCTGTAATGACAGATGTTGGGCATCCATGCAGCAAGAAGCTCTGAATAATGTTGGGCCCTAGAAGCCCTTGTTCCTGAATAAACCTTGTCAAGAGGCACTTTAGATTTCGGTGGTTGATGACTCCCAGAACTCGGATTCTTTTTTCTTTCTCTGAAAGATATCCAGATATTCCCTGGTGATGTGAATTCCAAAACTCTGTATATAAATAGAGAGATGCCCAGAAGTTTCCTATGGACGTGGAATCCATGATTCCTTTTTACCCTTAAAAATACCTACTAAATACTGGGTAACCTCAAAACCCCTTGCTCCTATCCAAATAGAAGGACAATCGGAAATTTTAGGATTATAAAGTACATCTAAGACAAGCGTTACACAAAAATATAGTGAGATGATTTTGGGTCCTGGGATATGGCCTTACTTGTCCTGAAGAACCCAAAGGAATTGTCCGTGCAGATTTTCGGTTACAGCTATCCAGACAACCAAAAGGAAGCTGGGAATCTATAATGACCTAATTGTAATTTCCAAATAGCAAGCAACCCAGAAGAGTGTGGGGAACTAGAAGCCCAGATTCCTAATTAGCCTTTAAAAGAAGCCCTGTAGTTTTCTTGGATTGAGGACTTCCATAACCCAGATTCCTTTTTTATTCTCAGGAATACACCTGGACGTTTCATGGTGAAATGGAAGTGTAAACTCGTATATACCAATACTCCTAGCCCAGTATGTCCCCCACGGCCTGAAAGCCATGATTGCTGATCCCCTTTAAGAATACAGCTAAAATATATGGGTACTCCTATTCCCATGTTCCGAATATCAACCAGAAATTCCAGCAGTAATTTCAGGTGTATGAGGTATACCTGAAGCCAGAGATTATATTAAAAATTGGTGAGATGATTCCTTAGGTTGTGAAATCTGGTGTAACAGGTCCGTAAGACACAAACGGACCAGTAGGCCATATTATCAGTTACAACTATCAAGAGGAGCAGCTGGTTCCTGGGGATCGGTAATGACTGATTGGTGGTATGCATATAGAAAGTAACTCTGAAAAATGTGGGAACCAGGACTCCCAAACTTCTAATTAGCATTTAGAAAAGTCTCTGTAGACTACTAAGTATGAGAACTACCTTAAGCCAGGGATAAATTAGTAACTGCCCAGAAGTTTACTGGTGAAATGGAAAACAAGTCTCCTTGTTCCACCTTAGTAGCAGGTGTAGAAGCTTTCTGGGACATAGGGACCCAGATTCCTGGTTAGTTCTAGGCAAAACCACCAGATGTTTCCTGGTGTCCTGGAAGTCCAGACTCTTGGCACACAATAGATAGATGAAAGAGTGTTTCTGAGGACATGGAATCCAAGATTCCTGGTTCCATCCCAAGAATACCTCCTAAAAAATGTGCACAACTTAAACCCAAGGTCCTAATTCCAAATCGCTGAATGACCATAAGTTTCTGGAGACGAGGTAACCCTGAAGTCAGGGCTTACATACAAAAAATCCGAAATGATTACTTGTTTCCTGCAATCTAGCCCTAGAGGATACAAGAATCTAAATGGAATTGTAGCTCTTGATTCTCCTTTACCACTATGGAGAGGACCATAATGTTGCTGGAGTTCTTGAATGACTTAATCATAACATACACATAGCAAATAACTCTGACATATATGGGGACCTCGAAACCCTGATTCTTGTAGGCCTTAGCAAGATGTCCAGTAGGTTTTTGGTATTGAGGACTCGTGCAACCCAGATTCAATCTTATTCCTTTTCAAGAGGAAGTGTAGTTTCCTGTATATGATGACTGCCATTACCCAGATTCCTGCACTGAAACCCTGATTCTTGTTCAGCCCTTAGCAAGAAGTTCTGCGGATTTTTGATATTGAGGACTCGTGTAACCCAGATTCCTTATTCTTCCTTAGCAAGAGGCCGTGTAGTTTTCTGTATAAGAGGACTTCCATTACACAGACATCTGTTTCCAAACCCCAATCCTTGTTTAGCCCTTAGCAAGATGCCTTGTAGAATTTTGAGATTGGGGACATGTGCACAACCAAGATTCTTTATTCTTCCTAAGAAAGAGGTTGGGTAGTTTCCTTTGTATGAGGACAGATGCCAGAAGTTTCCTAGGGATGTGGCAGCCCTGATTCCTGGTTACACTCTAAAATATGTACTAAATATTTGCAACCTCAAAAACATTGGCCCCTATACAAATAGAAGGACAAACGTAAGTTTTAGGAAACAAAGTACATCTTAAGACAAGAGTTACATAAAAATATGGTGAGGTGATTCTTTGGGTACTGGAATCTGGTCTTACTTGTCCCAAGGAACCCAACAGACTTGTAGGGACAGATTCTCAGTTACAACTATCAAGAGACCGGAGGTACCTGGGAATTTATAATGACACAATTGTCATAACCAAGTGGCATGTAGCCCTGAAGAATGTGGGGAACTAGAAACCCAGATTCCAGATAAGCCCTTATAAAGAATCCTTGTAGAATTATTGGATTGAAGACTCCTGTAACCCAGATTCCTTTTTATTCTCTGGAAGACGCTCAGACGTTACCTGGCGACGTGGAATTACAAACTGTTATATACCAATACTCATACTCACAGAATGTTCCCAGGTTCTTGGAATCCAAGATTAGTGGATCCCTTTTAAGAATGCATCCTAAATATGTGGGAACCCCTAATTCCATGTTCTTAATATCAACCTGAATGTCCAGCAGTAGTTTCTGGAGAATGAGGTAAACCTGAATCCAGAGATTACGTGAAAAATGGCGGGATTATTTCTTGCGTGGTGAATCTGGCCTTACAGATCCCTGCAAAACAAAACGGACCAGTAGGCCAGATTCTCCTCTACAATTATCAAGATAGCAGCAGATTCCTGGGTATCGGTAATGACCAAATTGTGGTATGCATATAGGATGTAGCTCTGAATAGTGTGTGGACCAGGACTCCCAGATTCCAGATTAGCATTTAGCAAAAGTCCATGTAGATTCCACGGTATGAGAACTACCTTAAGCCGGGGATAAGTTAGCAATAGTTCAGAAGTTTGCATGTCATATGGAAACAGAGTTTTCTTGTTCCACATTTGTAACATGTGTAGAAGCTTTCTGGGGACATAGTGACCCAGATTCCTGTTTCATTCTCAGCAATACGACCAGATGCTTCCTGGTGCCCTGGAAGTCCAGACTCTTGGCTCCCAATAGAAAGACACCAAGAATGTTCCTGTGGACTTGGAATCCAAGATACTTGGTTTGCTCCTAAAAATACCTCCTATAATATGTGCAACACCTAAACCCAAGTTCCTAATTTGGAATAGCTGAGCTACCAGAAGTTTCGGGAATATGAGGTTACCCTGAAGTCAGTGCTTACATACAAAAAACCCGAGATGATTACTTGTGTCCCAGAATCCGGCCTTAGAGAATTCGAAAATCTAATGGACTTGTAGTGCCTGATTCTTTTACAACTATCGCTAGGAGCAGAATGTTGCTGGAGATCTGGAATGACTGATTCATAATATCTACACAGCAAATAGCTCTGAAATATGTGGGGTCGTCGAAGCCCGGATTCTTGTAGGCCTTAGCAAGACACCTTGTAGATTTTTGAAATTGAGGACTCGTGTAAGCCAGATTCCTTATTCTTCCTTTACAAGGGCTCATGCAGTTTCCTTTATACGAGAACTCCATTACCGAGTTTCCTGCTTCAAAACCCTTATACTCTTTTATCCCATTGCAAGACGCCTTGTAGATTTTTGGGATTCAGACCCGTGTAACGCAGATTCCATGTTCTTCCTTAGCAAGAGGCTGTGCAGTTTCCTGTATATGAGGACTTCCATTGCCCAGATACCTGCTTCGGAACACTGATTCTTTTTTATCCCTTAGCAAGACACCCTGTAGATTTTTGTGATTGAGGACTCGTGTAACCCAGATTGCTTATTCTTCCTTAGCAGGAGGAAATGTAGTTTCCTGTATATGAGGAGTCCCATTACCCAGTTTCCTGCTCTGAAACCCTGATTCTTGTTTAGCCCTTAGCAAGATACCCTGTAGATTTTTGGGATTGAGGACTCGTGTAACCCAGATTCCTTATTCTTCCTTAGCCAGAGGCTGTGTATTTTCCTGTATATAAGGACTCCCATTACCCAGATTACTGCTTCTCTCTCAGCAAGACGTTGAGATATTTCCTGATGCCATAGAAGTCCAGTTGTTTGGATATCAATATAAAGACTCCTAAATGGTTCCTCAGGAACTGGAATCCAAGATTCCTGTATCTCCTTAACAAGACAGCAAAAACATGTGCAATCGCATAAACCCAATGTCTGAATTACCACTAGCCTGTCTACAAGAAATTTCTGTAGTTTGAGTGATTCTGAATCAAGCGATTTTTTTTTACCAAAATGCCATTTGATTCCTGGGGTACTGGATTATGGCTGAAAATGTTTTAGGAAACAAACTGACTTGTAGGGACAGATTCTCAATTACAACTATGAATAGGAGAGGAAACTTCCTGGGGATCTGTAATAACAGATTTTGGGTATCTTAGCAGCAAGTAGCACTGAAAAATGTAGGGTCCTAGAGTCAAGATTCCTGATTAAACCTTATCAAGAGGCCCTGTAGATATCAGCAAAGAGGACTCCCATAACCTGGATTCCTCTTTGATTTTCAGCAAGATGCCCTCATTTTCTCTGGCGATGTGGATTCCAAAACTCTGTATATAAATAGACAGATGCCCAGAAATTTCCGAGGGACGTGTAATCCATGATTCCTGGTTCCATTTTAAAGTATGTGCTAAATATTTGGCAACCCCAAAACCCCCGGCCCATATCCAAATAGAAGGACAAACAGAAGTTTTAGGATTACAAGGTACATCTTAAGACAAGAGTTGAATACAAATATAGCGAGATGATTCTTTGGGACACGGAATCTGGCCTTAGGTGTCACGAGGAACCCAATGGACTTATAGGTACATATTCTTGGCTACAACTATCAAGAGGAACAGAAGTTTGCTGGGAATCCTAATGACACAATTGTCGTATCCAAGTGGAAAGCAACCCTAACAAATGTGGGGAACTAGAAGTCGAAATTCCAGATTAGCCCTTATAGAGAGGCCCTGTAGAATACTTGGATTGCCACTCCCATAAGCCAAATTCCATTTTTGTTCTCAGGAAGATGCCCAGACCTTTCCTGCTGCCCTGGAAGTCCAAGTTCTTGGCTCCCAGTAGAAAGACACAAAGAATGTTCCTGTGGACTTGGAATCCAAGCTTTCTGGTTCTTTCCCAAAAACATCTCCTAAATAAGTATGCAACACCTAAACCCAAAGTCCTAATTCCGCATAGCTAACATCCAGAAGTTTCTGGAGTACTAGGTAACCCTGAAGTCAGGATTTACATACAAAAAATAGAGATGATTACTTGTGACCTGGAATCTGGTTTTAGAGGATCAGAGAATCTACATGGACTTGTAGTGCCTGATTCTCATTTACAACTATCGAGAGGGCCAGAATGTTACGGATGTTCAGGAATGACTGATTCATAATATCTACATAGGAAATAGCTCTGAAAAATGTTGGTATGTCAAAGCCCAGATTCTTGTAGGCCTTTGCAAGAAACCTTGTAGATTTTTGGTGTGGAGGACTCGTGTAAACCAGATTCCTTATTCTTCCTTAGCAAGAGGCCATATAGTTTCCTGTATATGAAGACTCTGATTCCCTAGATATCTGCTTTGAAACCCTGATTCTCTTTAGCCCTTAGCAAGATTCCCTGTAGAATTTTGGAATTGAGGACTCGTGTAACCCAGATTACTAATTCTTCCTTAGCAAGAGGCCGTGTTTTTTCCTTAATATGAGAACTCCTATTACTCAGATTCCTGCTTTGAAAGCCTGATTCTTCTTTGCTCTTAGCATCAAGCCCTGTAGATTTTTGGGATTGAGGACTCATGCAACCAGATTCCTTATTCTTCCTTAGCAAGAGATCGTGTAGTTTCCTGTATATGAGGACTCCCAATACCCAGATTCCTGCGTATTTCTCAGCAAGAAGCCGTGATATTTCCACTTGTTTGAATATCAATAGGTAGACTCCCACATGGTTCCTGGGGTATTGGAATCCAAGATTCCTGGTTCCCTGTAACAGGACACCCTAAAAATGTGGAATCCTATAAACTCAATGTCCCAAATCCCAACAGCCAGACCACAAGAAATTTCTGTAGTTTGAGGTAACCTGAAGGGCGGGATTTTTTACCAAAATGCCATCTTATTCCTTTGGTACTGTATTATGGCTGAAGATATTCCTAGGAAATGAAAGGACTTATAGGACCAGGTCCTCGATTACAACTATCAAGAGGACCGGAAAATTCCTGTGGATCTGTAATGACAGATTTTGCGTATCCATGCAGCAAGTAGCTCTGACAAATGTGGGGACATAAAAAGTCGAGATTCCTCCTTAAAACTTATGAAGAGGCCCCATAGATTTTGGTGACTGAGGACTACCAGAACCCGTGTTCACTTTTCGTTTCAGCAAGATGCCCTGATTTTCCCTGGTGATGTGTATTCCAAAACTCTGTATACAAATAGACAGATGCCCACAAGTTTCCTAGGGATATGGAATCCATGATTCCTAGTTGTCCTTAAAAATACGTACTAAATATTTGGCAACCTCAAAAATCCTGGCCACTATCCAAATAGAAGAACAAACGGATCTTTTACGATTACAAGTCACATCTTAAGACAAGAGTTATATACAAATATGGAGAGCTGATTCTTTGGATCCTGTAATCTGGCCTTAGTAGTCCCGAGGATCCCAATGGACTTGTAGGGACAGATTCTCGGTTACAAATATCAAGAAGACCATAAGGTTGCTGGAAATATATAATGACACAATTGTCCTTACCAAAAGGCAAGTAGCCCTGAAGAATGTGGGGAACTTGAAGCCCAGATTCCAGGTAAGCTCTTTTAAAGATGCCCTGTAGAATTCTTGGATTAGGACTCCAGTAACCGATATTTCTTTTTTGTTCTCAGGAAGACGCCCAAATGTTTCCTGGTGACGTGGATGCAAAAACTCTTATACACCAATACTCATACACCCAGAAGGTCCCCAGGCACCTGGTATCAGAGATTACTGGTTGCCCCTTAAGAACACATCCTAAATATGTGGTAACCCCTAATCCCATGTTCTGAATATCAACCAGAAATTTCAGCAATAGTTTCTGGAGTGCAAAGTAAACCCGAAGCCAGAGATTACATTAAAAAATGGAGAGATGATTCTTTCAGTTGTGGATTCTGGCTAGGAATCTATAATGACACAATTGTCATATCCAAGTGGCATGTAACCCTGAATGTGAAGAACTAGAAGACCAAATTCCAGATAAGCACTTAGAAAGAAGTCCTGTAGAATTATTGTATTGAGGACTCACATAACACAGATTTCTTTTTTTTTCTCAGGAAGACTCTCAGACGTTTCCTGGCCACGTAAAATACCAACTCTTATATGCCAATGCTCATACACCCAGAAGGTCCCCAGGGTCCTGGAATCCAAGATTGCTAGATCCCCCTTAATAATATATCCTATATATTTGGGAACCCCTAATCCCATGATCTGAATATCAACCAGAAATTCTAACAGTAGTTCCTGGAGAATGACGTAAACCTGAAGCTAGAGATTATGTTAAAAAATGGCGAGATGATTCCTTGGGTTGTGGAATCTGGCTTCAAAGGTCCCTGTGAAACAAATGGAAGAGTAGGCCTGATTCTCAGTAATAACTATCAAGATGAGCAGCAGGTTTCTGGGGATTGGTATTGACCACTTTATGGTATGCATATAGGAAGCAGCATATAGGAATAATGAGGGGACAAGACTCCCACATTCCAGATTAGCATTTAGCAAACGTCCCCATAGTTTCCTAGGAATGAGAAATAACTTAACCCATGGATTAGTTAACAATTGTTCAGAAGTTTGCAAGACACGTGGAAACAGAATTTCCTTGTTCCTATTCAATAACACGTGTAGAAGCTTTCTGGGCACAGAGTGACCCAGATTCCTGTTTCATTCTAAACAATATGACCAGATGTTTCCTGGTGCCATGGAAGACAAGTGGTTGTCTACCCATAGAAGGATGACAAGAATATTCCTGTGGACTTGAATCCAAGATTCCTGATTCACTCCCAAAAATACCTCCAAAAAATTTTCAACACCTAAACCCAAGTCCCTAACCGGAACAGTTGAACCACTGAAGTACGAATTAACTCTGAAGTCAGGACTTATATACAAAAAACCCGAGATGATTACTTGTGTCCTGTAACATGGAATTAGAGGTTCCAAGAACCTAAACTTTCTTGTTGTGCCAGATTCTCCTTTAAAACTATCAAGATGACCAGAAGTTTGCAGGAGTCGTGGAACGACAGATTTGTAATATCCACATAACAAATACCTCTGCAATTGGAGAGCTCTAAGCCCTGACTCTTCTTTAGCCCTCAGCAAGATGCACTGTATTTTTGGGATTGAGGACTCGTGTTACCTAGAGTCCTTATTCTTCCATTGCAAGATCCGTGCATTTTTCTATATATGAGGACTCCCATTATACAGATTCCTACTTCAAAACCTGATTCATGATTATCCCTTAGGTAGACACCCTGTAGATTTTTGAGATTGAGGTCTCATGTAACTCAGATTCCTTATTCAACCTTAGTGAGAGGCAGTGAAGTTTCCTGTATATGAAGACTCCCATTACCCAGATACCTGCTTCGAAACCTTGTTTTTTGTTTAGCCATAAGCAAGACCCCCGGTAGATTTTGGGGATTGAGGACTCGTGTAAACCAGATTCCTTATTCATTCTTAGCAAGGGGTAGAGTAATTTCCTGTTTCTGAGGACTCTCATCACCCAGATTCCTGCTTCGAAACCCTAATTCTTGGTTAGCCCTTAGGAAGATGTTCTGTGGATTTTTGCAATTGAGGACGTGTGTAATTCAGATTCCTCATTCTTCCTTAGCAATAAGATGCATCGTTTTTTTTGTATGAGCATTCAAATTACCCAGATTCCTGCTTTATTCTCAGAAAGACGCCGAGCAATTTCCTGGGGATGTAGAAGTCGAGTTGGGAACTGGAATGCAAGATTCCTGGCCCCCTTAACAAGACAGCCTAAAAATGTGTAATCCCTTAAACACAATGGCCGAATTCCCACAAGACCGACCACATGAAATTTCTATAGTTTCTGGTAGCCTGAATCAAGTGATTTTGAACCAAAATGCCATTTGATTCCTGGGGTACTGGATAATGGCTGAAGATGTTCAAGGAAACAAACAGATTTGTAGGGCCAGATTCTCGATAACAACTATCAAGAGGACCAGGAATTTTCCGGATATCTGTAATGATAGATTTTGGGTATCCACGCAGCAAATAGCTCTGTAAAATATAGGAATCTTGAAACCCTGATTCCTCATTAAACCTTATGAAGAGGCCCTGTAGATTTCAGAGATTGAGGACTCCCAGAATCAGGAATTCCCTTTCCTTCTCAGAAATATGCACTGATTTTCCCTGGCGATGTGGATTCCAAAACTCTGTATACAAATAGACAGATAACCAGAAGTTTCCTAGGAACGTGTAATTCATGATTCCTGGTTACCCGTAAAAACACATACTTATATTTGGCAACATCAAACCCCCAGCCCCTATACAAATAGAAGGACTAAAGGAAGTTTTAAGATTACAAGGTACATCATAAGAAAAGAGTTACATACAAATATGGTGAGATGTTTCTTAGGGTCCTGGAATCTGGCCTTACTTGTCCCAAGGAATCCAATGGACTTGTAGGGACAGATTCTCGGTTACAACTATCAGGAGGAACAGAAGGTTGCTGGGTATCTCTAATGACACAATTGTCATTTCCAAAAGGCAAGTAGCCCTGAAGAATGTGGGGAACTAGAAGCCCAGATTCCCAATTAGCCCTTATGAAGATGGCCTGTAGATTTCTTGGATTGAGTATTCCCGTAACTCTTTTTTGTTCTCAGGAAGGCGTCTGCACGCATAGTGGTGAAACGGAAGTGTAAATTTTTATATACCAGTACTCATATGACCAGAAGCTCACCAGGACCTGGAATCCATGATTGCTGGTTCCTCCTTAAGAACACGTCTGAAATATGTAGGAACCCCTAATCCCATATTCTGAATATCAAACAGAATGTCCAGCAGTTGTTTCTGGTGTAGGAGGTATACTTGAAGCCAGAGATTACATAAAAAAATGGCAAAATGGCTGGGCTTGGTGGCTTAGCCTGTAATCCCTTGCCTTTGGGAGACTGAGGTGAATGATTTCCTGAGCCTGCGGGTTCGAGACCCACCTGGGCAGGCGAGACCTCATCTCTACAGTAAATCAAAAAATCAGCCGGCCGTGGTAGCACATGCCAATAATTCTGGCTACTTGGAAGGCTGACGCAGAAGGATCGCCGGAGCCCAGCAGGTTGAGGCTGCGGTGGCTGGGAGCGGCCACTGCACTCCAGTCTGGGCGACAGAGTGAGACTCCAACTCAAAAAAAAAATGGCGAGATGATTACTTGGGTTGTGGATACTGGTCTTACAGGTCCTGTGAAACGAATGGACCAGTAGGCCAGATTCTCAGTTACAACTATCAAGAGGATCAGCAGGTTCCTGGGGATCGGTAATGATTGATTTGTGGTATACATATTGGAAGTGGCTCAGAAAAATGTGGGGACCAGGACTTTCAAATGCCTAATTAGCAATTATAAAAGTCCCAGTAGACTTCTATGTTTGAGAACTAACTTAAGCTAGGGATAAATTAGCAAATGCCCAGAAGTTTGCTGGTCACATCGAATCCGAGTTTCTTTGTTCCTCCTTAGTAACAGGTGTAGAAACTTTATGGGGGCATAGGGACCCATATTCCTGTTTCATTCTCAGCAAAACGACCAGATGTTTCCCGGTGCCCTGGAATCCAGACTTTTGGCTCCCACAAGAAAGATGAAAGATTTTTCCTGAGGACTTGGAATCCAAGATTCCTAGTTCCATCCCAAAAATACCTCTTAAAAATGTGCACAACCTAAACCCAAGGTCCTAATTCTGAATAGCTGAACCGCAAGAAGTTTCTGGAGATAAGGTAACCCTAAGTCAGGGCTTATATACAAAAAAACGGAGATGAGTACTTGTGTCCTGGAATCTGGCGTTAGGGGAGCTAAGAAACTAATGAAATTGTAGAGCCATATTCTCGTTTACCACTATGGAGAGGACCCGAATGTTGCTGGAGTTTTTGAATGACTGATTCATAGTATACACATAGCAAATAATTCTGAAAAATGTAGGGAGCTCAAAGTCCTGAAACTTGTAGGCCTTAGCCAGACATCCTGTAGGTTTTGGTAGTGAGGACTCATGTAACCCAGATTCACTCTTCTTCCATTTCAAGAGGCTGTGTAGTCCTGTATATGATGACTCCCATGACCCAGATTCCTGCTTCAAAACCCTGATTCTTGTTTAGCCGTTAGCAAGATGACCTGTAGTTTTTTGGTACTGAGGATTCTTGTAACCCAGAGTCCTTATTCTTCCTTAGCAAACGGACATGTAGTTTTCTGTATATGAGGACTCCCATTACACAGATTCTTGCTTCCAAACCCTGATCCTTGTTTAGCCCTTAGCAAGATGCCTTGTAGTTTTTTGGGATTCAGACCACGAGTATAACCAAGATTCTATAATCTTCCTTAGCAAGAGGGCGTGTAGTTAGCATTATATGAGGACAGATGCTCAGAAGTTTCCTAAGGACATGGCCTCCATGATTCCTGGTTACACTTAAAAATAAGTACTAAATATTTGGCAATCTCAAAACCCCTGGCCCCATCTAAATAGAAGGACTAACGGAAGCTTTAGGATTACAAGGTATATCTTAAGACAACAGGTACATACAAATATGGTGAAATGATTCTTTGGGTTCTGGAATCTGGCCTTACTTGTCCCAAGGAACCCAATGGACTTGTATGGACAGATTCTCGGTAACAACTATCAAGAGGACCAGAAGGTAGCTGGGAATCTATAATAACACAATTGTCATATCCAAGTGGCATGTAGTCCTGAAGAATGTGGGGAATTAGAAGCCAGATTCTCATTTACAACTATCAAGATGACCAGAAAGTTGCTGGCGTAATAAAATGACTGATTCGTAATATCCACATGCCAAATAGCTTTGAAACATGTGGGGAGCTTGAAGCCCTGATGGTTTAGCCCTTAGCAAGACACACTGCTGATTTTTGGGACTGAGGACTCATGTATCCCGGATTAATTATTCTTCCATTGAAAGAGGCCGTGTAATTTCCTGTATATGAGGACTCCCATTATCCAGATTCCTGCTTCGAAACCCTGATTCTCCTTTAGCCCTTAGTAAGATGCCAAGTAGATTTTTGGGATTGAGGACTCCTGTAACCCAGATTCCTTATTCTTACTTAGCAAGAGAGCATGTAGTTTCCTACATATGAGGACTCCAATTACTCAGATTCCTGCTTCGAAACCCTGATTCTTGTTTAGCCCTTAGCAAGATGCCTTGTAGATATTTGAGACTGAGGTCTCATGTAATCCAAATTCCTTATTCTTCCTTAGCAAGAGACCGTGTATGTTCCTGTATATGAGGACTCCCAATACACAGATTACTGCTTCAAAACCTGATTCTTGATTAGCCCTTAGCAAGACAGCGGGAAAGTTATTTGAATTTAGCTCTCTGGACACGAGGTGAACCTGAAGTCACGCAATACATACAAAAATCCCGAAATGATTACTTGTGTCCTGGAATCTGACCTTAGAGGATCCAAGAATCTAAATGGAATTGTAGTGCCAGATTCTCGTTTACCACTAACGAGAAGACCAGAATGTTGCTGGGGTTCTGGAATGGCTGATTCATAATATCCACATAGTAATAACTCTGAAAAATGTGGGGCTTTCAAAGCACTTATTCTTGTAGGCCTTAGCAAGACGCTCTGTACATTTTTGGTATTGAGGACTCGTGTAACCCATTTTACTTATTCTTCCTTAGCAAAAGGACATGCAGTTTCCTTTATATTAGGACAGATGTCCAGGACTATCCTAGGGTTGTCGCATTCAATATTACTGGTTATACTTAAAAATATGTACTCAATATTTGAAACCTGAAAACACCCGCCCCCTATGCAAATAGAAGGACAAATGAAAGTTTTACGATTACAAGTTACATCTTAAGACAAGAGTTAAATACAAATATGGCAAGATGATTATTTGGGACGTGGAATTTGGCCTTCCTTGTCCCGAGGAACCCAATGGACTGGTAGTGACAGATTCTCGGTTACAACTATCAAAGGACCAGACGTAGCTAGGAATCTATAATGACACAATTGTCATATCCAAGTGGCATGTAACCCTGAATGTGAAGAATTAGAAGACCAGATTTCAGATCAGCCCTTAGAAAGAGGCCCTGTAGAATTATAGTATTGAGGACTCCCGTAACACACATTCCTTTTTTTTTCCTCAGGAAGACGCCTAGACGTTTCCTGGTGACATGGAAGTAGAAACCATATATATATATATTTTTTGAGTTGGGGTCTCACTCTGTCGCCCAGACTGGAGTGCAGTGGCCGCTCCCGGCCACCGTAGCCTCAACCTGCTGGGCTCCAGCGATCCTTCCACCTCAGCCTTCCGAGTAGCCAGAATTACAGGCATGTGCTACCACGCCCGGCTGATTGTTTTATTTATCGTAGAGATGAGGTCTCACTGCCCAGGCGGGTATCGAACCTGTGGGCTCAGGCAATCCACTCACCTCAGCCTCCCAAAGGCATGGGATTATAGGCGGAGCCACTGAGCCCAGCAATGTAGAAACTCTTATATGCCAATACTCATACAACCAGAAGGTCCTCAGGGACCTGGAATCCAAGATTGTGGGATCCCCCTTAATAATACATCCTAAATATATGGGAAAACCTAATCCCATGATCCAAATATCAACCAGAAAGTCCAGCAGTAGTTTCTGGAGTATGAGGTAACCCTGAAGCTGGAGATTGCATTTAAAAATGGCGAGATGATTCCTTGGGTTGTGGAAACTGGCCTCAAAGGTCCCTGTGAAACAAATGGAAGAGTAGGCCTCATTCTCAGTAACAACTATCAAGATGAGCAGCAGGTTGCTGGGGATTGGTATTGACCACGTTGTGGTAGGCATGTAGGACGTAGCTCTGAATAATGAGGGGAACAGGACTCCCATATTCCAGATTAGCATTTAGCAAACATCCCCATAGTTTCCTAGGAATGAGAAAGAACTTAAGCCATGGATTAGTTAACAATTGTTCAGAAGTTTGCAAGACACATGGAAACAGAATTTTCTTGTTCCTATTCAATAACACGTGTAGAAGCTTTCTGGGCACAGAGTGACCCAGATTCCTGTTTCATTCTAAACAATATGACCAGATGTTTCCTGGTGCCATGGAACACCAGAGGTTGTCTACCCATAGAAGGACGATAAGAATATCCCTGTGGACTTGAATCCAAGATTCCTGATTCACTCCCAAAAATACCTCCAAAAAAATTTTCAACACCTAAACCCAAGTCCCTAACCAGAAAAGTTGAACCACCAGAAGTTTCTGAAGTACAAATTAACTCTGAAGTCAGGGCTTTTATACAAAAAACCCGAGATGATTACTTGTGTCCTGTAACACGGAATTAGAGGTTCCGAGAACCTAAACTTTCTTGTGCCAGATTCTCCTTTAAAACTATCAAGATGACCAGAAGTAAGCAGGAGTTATGAAACGACAGATTTGTAATATCCACATAACAAATAGCTCTGCAATTGGAGAACTCTAAGCCCTGACTCTTCTTTAGCCCTCAGCAAGATGCACTGTATTTTTGGGATTGAGGACTCATGTTACCTAGAGTCCTTATTCTTCCATTGCAAGATCCGTGCATTTTTCTATATATGAGGACTCCCATTATACAGATTCCTGCTTCGAAACCTGATTCATGATTATCCCTTAGGTAGACACCCTGTAGATTTTTGAGATTGAGGTCTCGTGTAACTCAGATTCCTTATTCAACCTTAGTGAGAGGCAGTGAAGTTTCCTGTATATAAGGACTCCCATTACCCAGATACCTGCTTCGAAACCTTGTTTTTTGTTTAGCCATAAGCAAGACCCCCGGTAGATTTTGGGGACTGAGGACTCGTGTAAGCCAGATTCCTTATTCATTCTTAGCAAGAGGTAGCGTAGTTTCCTGTTTCTGAGGACTCTCATTACCCAGATTCCTGCTTCGAAACCCTAATTCTTGGTTAGCCCTTAGGAAGATGTTCTGTGGATTTTTGCAATTGAGGACGTGTGTAAATCAGATTCCTCATTCTTCCTTAGCAATAAGATGTATAGTTTTTTTTTTATATGAGCATTCAAATTACCCAGATTCCTGCTTTATTCTCAGAAAGACGCCGAGCAATTTCCTGGGGATGTAGAAGTCGAGTTGTTTGGATATCAATAGAAAGACTACCAGAAGTTTCCTTGGGAACTGGAATGCAAGATTCCTGGTCCCTCTTAACAAGACATCCTAAAAATGTTGAATTGCCTAAACCCAAAGTCCGAATTCCCACCAGACCAACCACATGAAATTTCTATAGTTTGAGGGCACCTGAATCAGTGATTTTATACCAATATGCCATTTGATACCTGGGGTACTGGATAATGGCTGAAGATGTTCAAGGAAGCAAACGGATTTGTAGGGCCAGATTCTAGATAACAACTATCAAGAGAACCAGAAATTTCCCAGGGATATGTAATGATAGATTTTGGATATCCATACAGCTAGTAGCTCTCTAATATATAGGGAACTTGAAGCCCAGATTCCTCATTAAACTTTATGAAGAAGCCCTAGATTTCCGAAATTGAGGACTCCCAGAACCCGAATTACCTTTCCTTCTTAGAATTATGCCCTGATTTCCCTAGCTATGTGGATTTGTAAACTCTGCATACAAATTGACAGATGACCAGAAGTTTCCTAGGGACGTGCAATCCATGATTCCTGGTTACCCTCAAAAATACATACTATATATTTGGCAACACCAAAACCCCTGGCCCCTATCAAATAGAAGGACAAAAGGAAGTTTTACGATTACAAGGTACATTTTAAGACAAGAGTTACATACAAATATGGCAAGATGTTTCTTTAGATCCTGGAATCTGGCCTTACTTGTCCCGAGGAATCCAATGGACTTGTAGGGACATATTCTCGGTTACAACTATCAGGAAGAACAGAAGGTTGCTGGGTATCTCTAATGACACAATTCTCATTTCCAAAAGGCAAGTAGTCATGACGAATGTAGGGAACTAGAAGCCTAGATTCACAATTAGCCCTTATAAAGATGGCCTGTAGAAATCTTGGATTGAGGACTCCTGTGACCCAGATTCCTGTTTTGTTCTCAGGAAGGAGCCCGGATGTATAGTGGTGAAACAGAAGTGTAAATTTTTATATACCAATACTCATATGCCCAGAAGCTCCCCAGGGCCCTGCTATCCATGATTGCTGGTTTCTCCTTAAGAACACATCTGAAATATGTGGGAACCCCTAATCCCATATTCCGGATATCAAACAGAATGTCTAGCAGTAGTTTCTGGTGTAAGAGGTATACCTGAAGCCAGAGATTACATTAAAAAATGGAGAGATAATTACTTGGGTGTGGATTATGGTCTTACAGGTCCTGTGAAACGAATGGGCCAGTAGGCCAGATTATCATTACAACTATCAAGAGGATCAGCAGGTTCCTGGGGGATTGGTAATGATTGATCTGTGGTATGCATATAGGAAGTGGCTCACAAAAATGTTGGGAGAAGGACTGCCAAATGCCTAATTACCATTTAGAAAAGTCCCTGTAGAATTCTAAGTTGGAGAACTAACTTAAGCTAGGGATAAATTAGCAAATGCCCAGAAGTTTGCTGGTCACATGGAATCCGAGGTTCCTTGTCCTCCTTAGTAACAGGTGTAGGAGATTTCTGGGTACATAGGGACCCATATTCCTTTTCATTCTCAGCAAAACGACCAGAGGTTTCTTGGGTCCCTGGAATCCTGACTCTTAGCTCCCACAAGAAAGACGAAAGATCTTTTCTGAGGACTTGGAATCCAAGATTCCTATTTCCATCCCAAAAATACCTCTTAAAAATGTGCAACACCTAAACCCAAGGTCCTGATTCCGAATAACTGAACCGCAAGAAGTTTCTGGAGATAAGGTAACCCTAAGTCAGGGCTTACATACAAAAATCCGGAGATGATTGCTTCTGTCCTGGGATCTGGCCTTAGGGGATCTAAGAAACTAAATAAAATTGTAGAGTCAGATTCTTGTTTACCACTATGGAGAGGACCAGAATGTTGCTGGAGTTCTCGAATGACTGATCCATAATATACAGATAGCAAATAATTCTGAAAAATGTGAGGACCTCAAAGCCCTGAAACTTGTAGGCCTTAGCAAGACATCCTGATGGTTTTGGTATTGAGGACTCGTGTAACCCAGATTCACACTTCTTCCTTTTCAAGAGGCCATGTAGTCCTGTATCTGATGACTCCCATTACCCAGATTCCTGCTTCAAAACCCTGATTCTTGTTTAGCCCTTAGCAAGATGACTTGTAGTTTTTTGGTATTGAGGATTCTTTCAACCCAGATTGCTTATTCTTCCTTAAACTTCCTTATGTAGTTTCCTGTATAGGAGGACTCCCATTACACAGATTCTTGCTTCCAAACCCTGATCCTTGTTTAGACCTTAGCAAGATGACTTGCAGTTTTTTGGGATTCAGGATACGAGTATAACCAAGATTCTATAATCTTCTTTAGCAAGAGGTCGTGTAGGTACCATTATATATGGACAGATGCCCAGATGTTTCCTAAGGACAAGGCATCATGATTCCTGGTTAACTTAAAAATAAGTACTAAATATTTGGCAACCTCAAAACCCCCCACCCCTCTCCAAAAAGAAGGACAAACAGAAGTTTTAGGGTTACAAGGTACATCTGAAGACAACAGTTACATACAAATATGGTGAAATGATTTTTGGGTCCTGGAATCTGGCCTTTCTTGTCCCGAGGAATTCAATGGGCTTATATGGACAGAGTCTCGGTAACAACTATCAAGAGGACCAGAAGGTAACTGGTAATCTATAATAACACAATTGTCGTTTCCAAGTGGCCTGTAGTCCTGAAGAATGTGGGGATCTAGAAGCCCAGAATTCAAATAAGCCCTCATAAAGAGGCCCTGTAGAATTCTTTGACTGGGGACTCCTGTAACCCAGATTCCTTTTTTTTCTCAGGAAGAGCCTAGTCATTTCCTTGCAATGTGGAAGTACAAATTATATACCAATACTCATACACCCAGTAGGTAGACAGGGACATGGAATGCAAGATTACTGGATCCCCCTTAATAATGCGTCCTAAATATGTGGGAAGCCCTCATCCCATGTTCTGAATATTAACCAGAACGTCCAGCAGTAGTCTCTGAAATACGAAGTAAATCTAAAGACAGCAATTACATTAAAAAATGGCGAGATGATTCCTTGGGTTGTGGAATCTGGACTTGCAGGTTCCTGTGAAGCAAATGAACCACTAGGCCAGATTTTCAGTTACAACTATCAAGAGGAGCAGCAAGTTCCTGGGGATCGGTATGACTGATTTGTGGTATGCATTTAGGATGTAGCTCTGAATAAGGTGGGGACCAGGACTCCCCTATTCCAGATTAGTATTTACCTAAAGACTCTGTAGATTCCTAGGTATGAGAACTACCTTAAGCTAGGAATAAGTTAGCAATTGTTCAGAAGATTGCAAGTTACATGGAAAATAGAGTTTCCTGATTTCTCTTTAATACCAAGAGTAGAAGCTTTCTGGGAACATAGTGACCCAGATTCCTGTTTCAAGTTAATCAATATGACCAGATGTTTATGGTGCCCTGGAAGTTCAGAGTCTTGTCTACCCATGGAAAGATGACAAGAATATTCCTATGGACTTCGAATCCAAGATTCCTGGATCATTCCCAAAAATACCTCCTAAAAAATGTGCAACACATAAACCTAAGACCTTAATTCGGAACAGTTGAACCACCAGAAGTTTCTGAAGTACAAGGAAACCGTGAATTCGGGGCTTACATACAAAAAACCCGAGATAATTACATTTGTCCTGGAATCTGGCATTAGATATTCTGGGAACCTAAATGGACTTATAGTGCCAGGTCGTTGATAACAACTATTAAGATGACCAGAAACTTGAGTCCTGGAATGACTGATTAATAATATCCGCATACCAAATAGCTTTGAAATATGTGGGGAGCTTGAAGCCCTGATTGTTTAGCCCTTAGCAAGATGCACTGTAAATTTTTGGGATTGAGGACTCGTGTAACCCAGATTATTTATTCTTCCATAGAAAGAGGCCATGTAGTTTCCTGTATATTTGGACTCCCATTGCCCAGCTTACTGCTTCGAAACCCTGATCCTCTTTTAGCCCTTAGCAAGACACCCTGCCGATTTTTGGGACTGAGGACCCCTGTAACCCAGATTCCTTATTCTTATTTAGCAAGAGGGCATGTAGTTTCCTGCATATGAGGACTCCCAATACACAGATTCCTGCTTCGAAACGTGATTTTTGTTTAGCCCTTAGCAAGACAGCTGGTAGGTTTTTTGAATTTAGCTCTCTGGACACGAGGTGAACCTGAAGTCACGCCATACATACAAAAATCCCGAGATGATTACTTTGTCCTGGAATCTAGCCTTAGAGGATCCAAGAATCTAAATGGAATTGTAGTGCCAGATTCTCGTTTACCACTATCGAGAGGATCAGAATGTTGCTGGAGTTCTAGAATGACTGATTCATAATATCCACATAGCAAATAACTCTGAAAAATGTGGGGCTCTCGAAGCACTTATTCTTGTAGGCCTTAGCAAGATTCCCTGTATATTTTTGGTAATGAGGACTTGTGTAACACAAATTATTTATTCTTCCTTAGCAAAAGGTTGTGTAGTTTCCTTATATGTGGACAGATGTCCAGGACTATCCTAGGGTTGGGGCATACATGATTACTGGTTACACTTAAAAATACGTACTCAATATTTGGCAACTCGAAAACAGCCGGGCCCTATGAAAATAGAAGGACAAACGAAAGTTTTACGATTACAGGGTACATCTTAAGACAAGAGTTACATACAGATATGGCGAGATGATTATTTGGGTCCTGGAATTTGGCCTTACTTCTCCCGAGGAACCCAACGGACTTGTAGGGACACATTCTCGGTTACAACTGTCAAGAGGTCCAGACATAGCTAGGAATATATAATAACACAATGGTTGCATCCAAGTGGCATATAGACCTGAATGTGAAGAACTAGAAGACCAGATTCTAGATAGGCCCTTAGAAAGAGGCAATGTAGAATTCTTGTATTGAGGACTCTCATAACACACATTCCTTTTTTTTTCTCAGGAAGATACCCGGATGTTTCCTGGTGACATGTAAGTACAAACTCTTATATGTCAATACTCATACAACCAGAAGTTTCCCAGGGACATGGAATCCAAGATTGCTGGATCCCCCTTAATAATATGTCCTAAATATGTGGGAAAACCTAATTCCATGATCCGAATATCAACCAGAACGTCTAGAAGTAGTTTCTGGAGTACAAGGTAACCTGAAGCCAGACACGACATTAAAAAATGGCGTGCTGATTACTTGGGTTGTCAAATCTGGCCTTACAGATCCTTGCAAAACAAATGAACCAGTAGGACAGATTCTCATTTGCAACTATTAAGGTGAGCAGCAGGTTCCTGGGGATCATTAATGACTGATTTGTGTTATGCATATAGGACTTAGCTCTGAATAATGAGGGGACCAGGACTCCCAGATTCCAGATTTGCATTTAGCAAAAGTCCCCATAGTTTCCTAGGTATGAGAAATACCTTCAGCCAGGGAAAAGTTAACAATTGTTCAGAAGTTCACAAGTGACATGGAAACAGAATTTCCTTGTTCCTCTTTAGTAACACATGTAGAAGCTTTCTGGGGACAGAATGTCCCAGATTCCTGCTTTGTTCTAAGCAATACGACCAGATGTTTCCTGTTGCCCTGGAAGTCCAGAGTCTTGTCCACCCATAGAAAGATGACAAGAATGTTTCTGTGGAGTTGAATCCAAGATTTCTATTTCACTCCCAAAAATACCTCCTAAAAAATGCACAACACCTAAACCCAAGACCCTAACCGGAACAGGTGAACCACCAGAAGTTTCTGGAGTATGAGTTAACCCTGAAGTCAGGGCTTATATACAGAAAACCCGAGATGATTCCTTGTGTCCTGGAACCTGGAATTAGAGGTTCTGAGAACCTACATATACTTTTAGTGCCAGATTCTCGTTTAAAACTATCAAGATGATCAGAATATTGCTGTAGTCCTGGAATGAGAGATTTGTAATATCCACATACAAAATAGCTCTGAAATATGTGGCAAGCTCGAAGCCCTGACTCTTCTTTAGCTCTTAGCAAGAAGCACAATAGATTTTTAGGATTGAGGACTCATGTAACCCTGCATCCTTATTCATCCAAAGCAAGAGGCCATGCAATTTTCTCTATATGAGGACTCCCATTGCACAGATTCCTGCTTCAAAATCTGATTCTTGCTCAGCCCTTAGGAAGACAGCCTGTAGATTTTCGGGATTGAGGTCTTGTGTAACCCAGATTCCTTATTCACCCTTACTAAGAGGCAGTGAAGTTTCCGGTTTATGAGGACTCCCATTACCCAGATCCTTTTTTGAAACCCTAATTCTTAGTTAGCCCTAAGCAAGACGCCCTGTAGGTTTTGGGGATTGAGGACTCGTGTAAGCCAGAGTCCTTATTCATAGTTAGCAAGAGGCAGTGTAGTTTCCTGCATATGAGGACTCCCATTACTCAGATTCCTCTTTGAAATCCTGATTCTTGGTTAGCCCTGAGCAAGATGTCTGTGGAATTTTGGGACTGAAGAGTTGTGTAACCCAGATTCCTCATTCTTCCTTAGCAAGAAGCCATGTAGATTTTTGTATACAAGGATTCCCATTACCTAGTTTCTTGCTTTATTCTCAGCAAGACATTTTGTGGTGACATAGAAGTCCAGTTGTTTGGATATCAATAGAAAGAATCCCAGAAGTTTCCTGGGGAACTGGAATCCAAGATTCCTGGTTCCCCTTAACAAGACATCCTAAAAATGTGGAATCCCCTAAACACAATGTCCAAATTCCCACCAGACTGACCACATGAAAATTCTTTACTTTGAGGAAAACTGAATCAAACGATATTGTAACAAAATGCCATTTGATTCCTGGGTACTGGATTATGGCAGAAGATGTTCCTAGGAAACAATCAAACTTGTAGGGTCAGATTGTTGATAACCACTATCAGGAGGACAGGAAAGTTCACAGGGATCAGTAATGACATATATTGCGTATCCACGCAGCAAGTAGCTCTGTAAAAAATAGTGACCTATAATCCCAGATTCCTCATAAAACCTTTTGAAGAGTCCTTGTAGATTTCTGCGTTTGAGGACTCCCAGAACCTGGATTCCCTTTTCTTTCTCAGAAAGATGTCCTTATTTTCCCTGGCAATGTGGATTCCAAAACTCTGTATACAAATGGACAGATTCCCAGAAGGTTCCCAGGGATGTGGGATCCATGATTCCTGGTTACCTTTAAAAATACATACCAAATATTTGGAAAACTCAAAATCCGTGGCCCCGTTCCAAATAGAAGGACAAACGGAAGTTTTAGGATTACATGGTACATCTTAAGACAAGAGTTACATACAAATATGGCGAGATGATTCTTTGGGTCCTGTATTCTGGCCAGAGTTGTCCCAAGGAACCCAACGAACTTGTACAGATAGATTCTAGGTTACAACTACCAACAGGTCCAGAAGGTTGCTGGGTATATATAATGACAAAATTGTCATTTCCAAATGGCAAGTAGCCATGAAGTATGTGGGGAACTAGAAGCACAGATTCCCAATTAGCCCTTATAAAGTGGCCCCGTAGATTTCTTGGATTGAGGACTCCCATAACCCAGATTCCTTTGTTCTTCTCAGGAGGACACCTGGACGTTTCCTGGTGAAATGGAAGTGTAAACTCCTATATACCAATACTCATACGCCCAGAAGGAACCCAGGGCCCAGGAATCCATGATTGCCAGTTACCCCTTAAGAATACATCCAAAATACGTGGGAATCCCTATCCCATATTTCAAATATCAACCAGAATGTCCAGCAGTAGTTTCTGGTGTACGAGGTATACCTGAAGCCATAGATTACATAAAAAAATGGCAAGATGATTCCTTGGGTTGTGGATTCTTGTCTTACAGGTCCCTGCAAAACAAACGCACCTGAGGCCAGATTCTCAGTGACAACTATCAATAGGAGCAGCAGGTTCCTGAGGATTGGTAATGACCGATTTGTGGTATACATATAAGAATAGCTCTGAGCCGGGCTCGGTGGCTCAGTCTGTAATCCCGCACCTTTGGGAGGCTGAGGTGAGTGGATTGCCTGAGCCCGCTGGTTTGAGACCTGCCTGGGCAGCGAGACCTCATCTCTACAATACATCAAAAGATCAGCTGGGCATGGTAACGTGTGCCTGTAATTCCGGCTACTTGGAAGGCTGAGGCGGAAGGATCGCCGGAGCCCAGCAGGTCGAGGCTGTGGTGGCCGGAAGCGGCCACTGCACTCCAGTCTGGGTGACTGAGTGAGACTCCAACTCAAAAAAATAAAAAATTAAAAAAAAAAGAATAGCTCTGAAATATGTGGGGATCTGGACTCCTAAATTCCTAATTAGCATTTAGACAAGTCCCTGTAGACTTCCAAGTATGAGAACTACATTAAGCCAGGATTACTTAGCAACTGCCAAGAAGTTTGCTGGTCACATGGAATCTGAGTTTCCTTGTTCCACCTTAGTGACATGTGTTGAAGCTTTCTGGGGTTCATAGGGTGCCAGATTCCTGTTTAGTTCTCTGCAAAATGATCATATGTTTCCTGCTGCCCTGGAAGTCCAGAGTCTTGTTTCTCAATAGAAAGATGAAAGAATATTCTTGTGGACTTGGAATAAAGGATTCCTGGTTCCAATCCAAAAATACCTCCTAAAAAATGTACGACACCTAAACCCAAGGTCTAATTACGAATAGCTGAACCACCATTCATTTCTGGAGACGAATTGACCCTGAAGTCAGGGCTTACAAACAAAAGCCAAGAGATGATTACTTATGTCCTGGAATCTGGCCTTAGAGGATACAAGAATCTAAATGGAATTGTAGTACCCGATTATCATTTACCACTATCTAGAGGACCAGAATGTTACTGGAGTTCTGGAATGACTGATTCATAATATCCACATAGCAAATAACTGAAAAATGTGGGGAACTCGATGCTCTGATTCTTGTAGGCCTTAGCAAAATGCCCTGTAGATTTGTGGTACTGAGGACTCGTGTAACCCAGATCCTTATTCTTCCTTAGCAAGAGGTTGTATAGTTTCTTGTATATAAGAACTCCAATTACTCTGATTCCTGCTTTGAAACCCTGATTCTTGTTTAACCCTTAGTAAGACGCCCTGGAGATATTTGGGATGGAGGACTTGAGTTACCCAGATTTCTTATACATCCTTGGCAAGTGGCCGTGTTGTTTCCTGTATATGAGAATTTCCATTACACAGATTCCTGGTTCGAAACCCTGATTCTTGATTAGTACTTAGACAGACGCCCTGTAGATTTTGGGATTGAGGACTCATGTATACCCAGATTCCTTTTTCTTCCTTAGCAAAAGGCCATGTAGTTTCCTTTATATGAGGACAGATGCCCAGAAGTATCCTAGGGATGTGGAATCTATGACTCCTGGTACACTTAAAAATTCGTACTAAATATTTGACAACCTGAAAACCACTAGCCCCTGTGCAAATTGAAGGACAAACGAAAGTTTTGGAATTGCAAGGTACATCTTAAGACAAGAGTTACATACAAATATGGCGAGATGATTCTTTGGGTCCTGGAATTTGGCCTTATTTATCCCAAGGAACCAAACGGACTTGGAGGGACAGATTTTTGGTTGCAACTCTCAAGAAGACCAAAATGTAGCTAGGAATCTATAATGACACAATTGTCGTGTCAAAGTGGCATGTAGCCCTGAATGTGAAGAACTAGAAGACCAAATTCCAGATAAGCCCTTTGAAAGAGGCCCTGTAGAATTCTTACATTGAGGACTCCCATAACAGATTCCTTTTTTTTCTCAGGAAAATGCCCGGACGTTTCCTGGCGATGTGGAAGTACAAACTCTTATATGCCAATGATTGTACACCCAGAAAGAGCCAAGGGACCTGGAATCCAAGATTGCTGTATCCCCCTTAATAATACAAAATAAATATGGGGGAACACCTATCCCACGATCTGAATATCAACCAGAAAGTCTAGCAGTTGTTTCCGGAGTACAAGGTAACCATGAAGCCAGAGATTACAATAAAAAATGGTGATATGATTCCTTGGGTTGTGGAATATGACCTTACAGTTTCCTGCAAAACAAACGGAACAATAGGCCAGATTCTCAGCTACACCTATCAAGATGAGCAGCAGGTTCCTGGGGATCGGTAATGACCAATTTGTGGTATGCATATAGGACGTACCTCTGAATAATGAGGCGACCAGGACTCCCAGGTTCCAGATTAGCATTTGCAAAAGTTTCCGTCATTTCCTAGGTATGAGAAATACCTTAAGCCAGGGATAAGTTAACAATTGTTCAGAAGTTTGCAAGTCACAGAGAAACAGAATTTCCTTGTTCCTCTTTAGTAACACGTGTAGAAGCTTTCTGGGGACAGGGTGACCCAGATTCCTGTTTCGTCCTAAGCAATATGACCAGATGTTTCCTGGTGCCCTGGAAGTCCAGAGTCTTGTCTACCCATATAAAGATGACAAGAATATTCCTGTGGACTTGAATCCAAGATTCCTGATTCACTCCCAAGAATATATCCTAAAAAATGTGCAACACCTAAACCCAAGACCTTAACTGGAATGGCCGAACCACCAAAAGTTTCTGGAGTATGAGTTAACCCTGATGTCAGGGCTTATATACAAAAAACACGAGATGATTGATTCTGTCATGGAACCTGAAATTAGTGGTTCCAAGAACCTAAACGGACTTGTAGTGCCAGATTCTAGTTTAAACTATCAAAATGACCAGAATGTTGTTGGAGTCTGCAATGACAAATTTGTAATTTCCACATACCAAATAATTCTGAAGCATGTGGGTAGCTCAAAGCCCTGACTCTTCTTATCCCTTAGAAAGATGCACTGTAGATTTTGGGAGTTGAGGACCCATGTAACCCAGAGTCATTCTTACATAGGGAGATGCCGTGCAATTCTCTCTATATGAGGACTCTTATATACACATTCCGGCTTCAAAACCTGATTCTTTTTTAGCCCTTAGCAAGATGCCATGTAGATTTTTCGGATTGAAGTCTTGTGTAACCCAGATTCCTATTCACCCTTAGCAAGTGGCAGTGAATTTTCCTGTATATGAGGACTCTCATTACCCAGATTCCTGCTTTCAAACCCTGATTCTAGGTTAGCCCTAAGAAAGACGTCCTGTAGGTTTTGGAGATTGAGGACTCATGTAAACCAGATTCCTTATGCATTCTTAGCCATAGGCAGTGTAGCTTCCTGATTTTGAAGACACCCATTTCCCAGATTCCTGCTTCGAAACCTTAATTCTTGTTTAGTCCTTAGCAAGATGTTCTGTGGATTTGGGGGATTGAGGATTGTGTATCCCAGATTTGTCATTCTTCATTAACAATATTCTGTGTATTTTTTATATATGAGGACTCACATTACCCAGATTCCTGCTTTATTTTCAGAAAGACACTGAGCCATTTCTTGGTGATGTAGAATTCCAGTTGTTTGGATATCAGTAGAGAGACTCCAAGAAGTTTCCTGGGGAACTGGAATCCAAAATTCCTGGTCCCCCTTAACAAGACATCCTAAAAATGTGGAATTCCTTAAACCCAATGTCCAAATTCCCACCAGACCGACCACATGAAATTTCTATAGTTTCCGGTAACCTGAATCAAGTGACTTTGTACAAAAATGCCATTTGATCCTTGGGGTACTGGATTATGGTGAAGTTCCTAGGAAACAAATGGATTTGTAGGGTCAGATTCTTGATAACAACTATCAAGAGGACTGGGAACTTTCTGGGGATCTGTAATCATCGATTTTGTGTATCCACACAGTAAGTAGCTCTGTAAAATATAGGGACCTAGAAACCCAGATTCCTCATTAAACCTTAAGAAGAGGCCCTGTAGATTTTGGCGATTGAGGACTCCCAGAACCTGGATACCTTTCCTGTCTCAGAAAGATGCCCTGATTTTCCCTGGTGATGTGGATTCCAAAACTCTGTATACAAATAGACAGATGCCAAGAAGGTTCCTAGGGACGTGGAATCCATGATTCCTGGTTACCCTTAAAAATACGTACTACATATTTGGCAACCTCTAAATCCCCAGCCCCTTTCCAAATAGAAGGACAAACGGAAGTTTTAGGATTTCTTGGTATATCTTAAGACAATAGTTACATTCAAATATGGAGATATGATTCTTTGGGTCCTGGAAGCTGGCCAGAGATGTCCTGAGGAACCCAACAGACTGATTCTCGGTTACAATTATCAAGAGCACCAGAAGGTTGCTGGGTATCTATAATGACACAATTGTCATTTCCAAATGGCAAGTAGCCCTGATGAATGTGGGGAACTAGAAGCCCGGATTCCCAATTATCCCTTATAAAGCAGCCCTGTAGATTTCTTGGATTGAGGACTCTTATAACCCAGATTCCCTTTTTGTTCTCAGGAAGACGCCCATTCGATTCCTGGTGAAATGGAAGTGTAAAGACTCATATGCCCGAAGGTCCACAGAGCCCTGGAATCCATGATTGCCGGTTCTCCCTTAAGAATGCATCTGAAGCCGGGCTTGGTGGCTCAGCCTGTAATCCTGCACCTTTGGGAGGCTGAGGTGAGTGGATTGCCTGAGCCCGCGGTTTCGAGACCTGCCTGGGCAGCGAGACCTCATCTGTACAATAAATAAAAAAATCAGCCGGGTGTGGTAGCGCACGCCTGTAATTCTGGCTACTCAGAAGGCTGAGGTGGAAGGATTGCCGGAGTCCAGCAGGTTGAGGCTGCGGTGGCCGGGAGTGGCCACTGCACTCCAGTCTGGGCGACAGAGTGAGACTCCAACTAAAAAAAAAAAAAAAAAAAAAGAATACATCTGATATATGTGAGAACCCCTAACCCCATGTTCCGAATATCATCTAGAAAGTCCAGCAGTAGTTTCTGGTGTATGAGGTATACCTGAAGTCAGAGATGACATCAAAAAATGGCGAGATGATTTCTTAGATTGTGGAATCTTGTCTTCCATGTCCCTGCAAAAGAAACGGACAAGTAGACCAGATTCTCAGTTACAAATATCAAGAGGAGCAGCAGGTTCTTGGGGATCAGTAATAACCAATTTGTGGTATATGTAGGAATAGCTCTGAAAAATGTGGGAACCAGGATTCTTGAATTCCAAACTGAAATTTAAAAAGTCCCTGTAAACCTGTAAACTTCTAAGTGGGAGAACCTCCTTAAGCCAGGGATAAAATAGCAACTGCCCAGAAGTTTGCTGGTCACATGCAATCCGAGTTTCCTTGTTCCACCTTAATAACCTCAGTAGAACTTTTCTGGGGACCTAGGGAGTCAGATATCTTTTTCATTCTCTGCAAAACGACAATATGTTTCCTCGTGCCCAGGAAGTCAGACTCTTGACTCCAAATAGAAAGATGAAAGAATGTTACTGTGGATTTGTAAGCCTAGATTCCTGTTTCCATCTCAAAAATATCTCCTGAAAAATATAAAACGCCTAAACCCAAGGTCATAATTATGAATAACTGAACCACCAGAAGTTTCTGGAGATAAGGTAACCCTGAAGTCAGGGCTTACATACAAATACTGAAGATGATTACTTGTGTCCTGGAATCTGGCCTTAGAGGATCCAAGAATCTAAATGGAATTGTGAGCTAGATTTTCATTTACCACTATTGAGAGGACCAGAATGTTGCTGGAGTTCTTGAATGACTGATTTATAATATACACATAACAAATAACTCTGAAAAATGTGGGAACCACGAAGCCCTGAATCTTGCAGTCCTTAGCTAGTCCTATTGTAGGTTTTTGGTATTGAGAATTCGTGTAACCCAGATTCAATCTTCTTCCTTCTCAAGAGTCCCTGTAATTTCCTGTATATGATGACTTCCATTACCCAGAATCCTGCTTTGAATCCCTGATTCTTGTTTAGCCATTAGCAAGATGTAGATTTTTGGGATTTAGGAATCATGTAACCCAGATTCCTTATTCTTCCTTAGCAAGAGGCCGTGTAGTTTCTTGTATATGAGGACTCCCATAACACAGATTCCTGCTTCCAAACCCTGATCCTTTTTTAGCCCTTAGGAAGATGACTTTTCCTTTTTTGGGATTGAGGAAACTTGTATACTCAAGATTCCTTATTCTTCCTAGGCAAGAGGTCGTGTAGTTTCCTTTATATGAGGACAGATGGCTTAAAGTTTCCTAGGGTCGTGGCATCCATGATTCCTGGTTACAATTAAAAATACGTACTAAATAATTGGCAACCTCAGAACCCCCGGCCCCTATCCAAATAGAAAGACAAATTGAAGTTTTAGGATTAGAAGGTACATCTTAAGGAAAGAATTACATACAAATATGTCGAGATGATTCTTTGGGTCCTGAAATCTGGTGTTACTTGTCCCAAAGTACCCAATGAACTTCTATGGACAGATTCTTGGTAACAACTATCAAGAGTACCAGAAGCTAGCTGGGAATCTATAATGACACAACAGTCGTATCCAAGTGGCTTGTAGCCCTGAAGAATGTGGGAAACTAGAAGCCCAGATTCCAGAAAAGCCCTGATAAAGAGGCCCCATATAATTCTTGGATTGAGGACTGCAGTCCCCTAGGTTCCTTTTTTTCTCAGGAAGATGCCTGGACATTTCCTGGTGACTTGGAAGTACAAACTCTTATATACCAATACTCATTCTCAAAGTAGATCCCCAGGGACTGGAATACAAGATTGTTGGATCCCCTTTAATAAAATGTCCTATATGTGGGAACACCTAATCCCATGATCTGAATATCCACAAGAAAGTCCAGCAGTAGTTTCTGAAGTACGAGGTAAGCCTGAAGCCAGAGATTAAATAAAAAATGGTGAGATGATCTCTTGGGTTTTGGAATTTGGCCTTACAAACTGGCCAGTAGATCAGATTCTCAGTTACAACTATCAAGATGAGCAGCAGGTTCCAGGGGATCGGTAATGACCGATTTGTGGTATGCATATACGACATAGCTCTTAATATTGAGGGGACCAGGTCTCCCAGGTTCCAGATTAGCATTTAGCAAAAGTCCCCGTAGTTTCCTAGGTATGAGAAATTCCTTAAGCCAGGGATAAGTTAACAATTGTTCAGAAGTTTCCAAGTCACATGGAAACAATTTCCTTGTACCTCTTTAGTAACACGTGTAGAAGCTTTCTGGGGACAGAGTGACCCAGATTCCTGTTTTGTTCTAAGCAATACGACCAGATTTTTCCTGGAGCCCTGGAAGTCCAGAGTCTTGTCCACCCATAGAAAGATGACAAGAATATTTCTGTGCCCTTTAATACAAGATTCCTGATTCACTCCCAAAAATACCTCCTAAAAAATGTGCAACACCTAAACCCAAGACCCTAACCGGAACAGCTGAACCACCAGAAATTTCTGGAGTATGAGTTAACCCTGAAGTTAGGGCTTACATACAAAGACCTGAGATGATTCCTTGTGTCCTGGAGTCTGGAATTAGAAGTGTCGAGAACCTAAATGGACTTTTAGTCCATTTAGATAGTTTTAGGTTCTTGTTTAAAACTATCAAGATAGCCGAGCTCAGTGGCTCAGCCTGTAATCCTGTGCCTTTGGGAGGCTGAGGTGAGTGGATTGCCTGAGCCCGCGGGTTCGAGACCTGCCTGGGCAGCGCGACCTCATCTCTACAATAAAACAAAAAATCAGCTGGGTGTGGGAGCGCATACCTGTAATTCTGGCTACTTGGAAGGCTGAGGCGGAAGCTTCACCGGAGCCCAGCAGGTCGAGGCTGTGGTGGCCAGGAGCGGCCACTGCACTCCAGTCTGGGTGACAGAGTGAGACCCCAACTCAAAAAAAACCCCCAAACTATCAAGATGATAAGAATGTTGCTGGAGTCCTGGAATGAGAGATTTGTAATATCCACATACCAAATATCTTTGAAATATGTGGCAAGCTCGATGCCCTGACTCTTCTTTAGCCATCAGCAAGACGCATTGTAGATTTTTGGGACTGAGGACTCGTGTAATCCTTAGTCTTTATTCTTCCATAGCAGGAGGCCATGCAATTTTCTCTATATGAGGACTCCCATTACACAGATTCCTGCTTCGAAATCTGATTCTTGTTCAGTCCTTAGGAAGACGCCATGTAATTTTCTGGGATTGAGGTCCCTTGTAACCCAAATTCCTTATTCGTCCTTAGCAAGAGGCAGTGAAGTTTCCGGTATATGAAGACACCCATTACCCAGAACCTTTTCTGAAACTCTAATTCTTGGTTAGCCCTAAGCCAGATGCCCTGTAGATTTTGGGGATTGAGAGATCGTGTAAGCCAGATTCCTTATTCATTCTTAGTAAGAGGCAGTGTATTTTCCTGCATATGAGGACTCCCATTACTCAGATTCTTGCTTTGATATCCTGAATGTTTGTGAGCCCTTAGCAAGATACTCCATGTTATTCTGGGATTGAGGAGTTGTGCAACCCAGATTCCTCATTTTTCCTTAGCAAGAAGCCGGGTAGATTTTTGTATATGAGGATTCCCATTACCCCAATTACTGCTTTATTTTCAGCAAGACGCTGAGACACTTCCTGGTGATGTAGAATCCAGTTGTTTGGATATCCATAGAAAGACTCCCAGAAGTTTCCTGGGGAACTGTAATTAAGGATTCCTGGTTCCCCTTTACAAGACATCTGAAAAATGTGGAATCTCCTAAACCCAATGTCTGTATTCCCACCACACTTTCCTCATGAAAATTCTACCATTTGAGGTAACCTGAATCAAGTGATTTTGTACCAACATGCCATTTGATTCCTGTGGTACAGGATTATGGCCGAAAATATTCCTAGGAAGCAATTGAACTACTAGGGCCAGATTATCGATAACAAGTATCAAGAGGACCAGAAAGTTTCCTGGGATCAGTAACGATAGATTTTGGGTATCCACGCAGTAAGTAGCTCTGTAAAATATAGGGACCTAGATGCCCAGTTTCCTCATTAAACCTTGTGAAGAGGCCCTGTAGATTTCGGTGATTGAGGACTCCTAGAACACAGATTCCCTTTTCCTTCCAGAAAGAGGCCCTGATTTTCCCTCGTGATGTGGAATACAAAACTCTGTATACAAATAGACAGATGCCCAGAAATTTCCTAGGGACGTAGAATCCATGATTCCTGGTTACCCTTAAAAATACGTACTAAATATTTGGCAACCTCATAATCCCCAGACCCTTTTCAAATAGAAGGACAAATGAAAGTTTTAGGATTACATGGTACATCTTAAGACAAGATTACATACAAATATGGAGAGATGATTCTTAGGGTCCTGGAATATGGCCAGTGTTTTCCCGAAAAACCCAACAGACTTATACGAACAGATGCTTGGTTACAACTATCAAGAGGACCAGAAGATTGCTGGGTATCTATAATGACACAATTGTCATTTCCAAATGGCAAATAGCCCTGAAGAATGTGTGGAACTAGAAGACCAGATTCCCAATTATCCCTTATAAGGAGGCCCTGTAGATTTCTTGGATTGAGGACTCCCATAACCCAGATTCCTTTTTTGTTCTCAGGAAGACGCCTGTTCGATTTCTGGTGAAATGGAAGTGTAAACACCTATATAACAATACTCATATGCCTGAAGGTCCCCAGGGCTCTGGAATCCATGATTGCTGGTTCCCCCTTAAGAATACGTTCAAAATATGTGGGAAACCCTAATTCCATGTTCCGAATATCAACCAGAAAGTCCAGTATTAGTTTCTGGTGTACGAGGTACACCTGAAGCCAGAGATTCCATTAAAAAATGGCGAGATTATTCCCTGGATTGTGGAATTTTGTCATTCATGTCCCTGAAAAACAAATGGACAAGTAGACCAGATTCTCAGTTAAAAATATCACGAGTAACAGCAGGTTCCTGAGGATTGGTAATGACCAATTTGTGGTTTACATAAAGGAATAGCTCTTTAAAATATGAGGACCAAGACTCCTAAATTTCTAACTGTAATTTAGAAAATTCCCTGTAAACTTCTAAGTGTGAGAACTACCGTAAGTTAGGGATAAATTAGCAACTGTCCAGAAGTTTGCTGGTCACATGGAATGCGAGTTTCCTTGTTCCACCTTAATAACATGTGTAGAAGCTTTCTGGGGAAATAGGCAGTCAAATTCCTCTTTAGTTCTCTGCAAAAGGACAATATGTTTCCTGGTGCCCTGGAAGTTCAGACTCTTGGCAACCAATAGAAAGATGAAAGAATGTTCCTGTGGACTTGTAACCCTAGATTCCTGTTTCCATCCCCAAAATACTTCCTAAAAATGTGCAGCACTGAAACCCAAGGTCCTAATTACGAATAGCTGAACCACCAGAATTTTCTGGACATGAGGTAACACTGAAATCTGGGGTTTCATACAAAAAACTGGAGATGAATACTTGTGTCCTGGAATCTAGCCTTAGAGGATCCAAGAAACTAAATATAATTATAGTTCCAGTTTCTCGTTTACCACTATGGAGAGGACCAGAATGTTGCTGGAGTTCTTGAATGACTGATTCATAATATAAACATAGCAAATAACTCTGAAAAATGTGAGGACCTCGAAGCCCTGAATCTTGCAGGCCTTAGAAAGTCGTCCTGTAGGTTTTTGGTATTGAGGATTCGTGTAACCAAGATTCAATCTACTTCCTTTTAAAGAGGCCGTGTAGTTTCCTGTATATGATGACTTCCATTACCCAGATTCCTGCTTCGAAACCCTGATTCTTGTTTAGCTGTTAGCAAGACACCCTGTAGATTTTTGGGACTGAGAACTCATGTATACCCAATATTTCTTATACTTCCTTAGCAAGAGGTCGTGTAGTTTCCTTTATATGATGACAGATGCCCAGAAGTTTCCTAGGGACGTGGTATTCATGATTCCTGGTTACACTTAAAAATACATACTAAATAATTGGCAACCTCAAAACCACCAGTCCCTAACCAAATAGAAGGAAAAATGGAAGTTTTTGGATTACGAGGTACAATTTAAGACAAAACTTACACATAAATATGGCGAGATTAATCTTTTGATCCTGGAATCTGGCCTTACTTGTCCCGAGGAACCCAATGGACTTGTAGGGACAGATTCTTGGTATCAACTATCAAGAGTACCAGAGGGTAGCAGGGAATCTATGATGATACAATTTTCATATCCAAGAGGTATGTAGCTCTGAAGAATGTGGGGAACTAGAAGCCCAGATTCCAGATAAGCCCTCATAAAGAGGCCCTGTAGAATTCTTTGATTGAGGACTCCTGTAACCCAGATTCCTTTTTTTTCTCAAGAAGACACCTGGACATTTCCTGGCGATGTGGAAGTACAAATTCTTATATACCAATACTTATTCACCCAGTAGGTCCCCAGGGACCTGGAACCCACGATTACTGGATCCCACTTAAGAATACGTCCTAAAGATGTGGGAACACCTAATCCCATGTTCTGAATTTTTTATTTTATTTTTATTTTGTGCGTTGGAATCTCACTCTGTCCCCCAGACTGGAGTGCAGTGGCTGCTCCCAGCCACCGCAGCCTCGAACCGCTGGGCTCCAGCGATCCTTTCACCTCAGCCTTCCAAGTAGCCGGAATTACAGGCACGCACTACCATGCCCAGCTGATTTTTTGATTTATTGTAGAGATGAGGTCTCGTTTCCCAGGTAGGACTTGAACCTGCTGGCTCAGGCAATCCACTCACCTCAACCTCCCAAAGGTGTGGGATTACAGGCTGAGCCACCAAGGCTGACTTTGCTCCGAATATTAACCAAATCGTCGAGCAATAGTTTCTGATGTATGAAGTAAACCTGAAGCCAGCAATACATAAAATAATGGTGAGATGATTCCTTGGGTTGTGGAATCTGTACTTACAGGTCCCTGCAAAACAAATGGACCAGTAGGCCAGATTCTCATTTACAACTATAAAGATGAGCAGCAGGTCCTCAGGATTGGTAATGACCGATTTGTGGTATGCATATAGGACGTACCTGTGAAGAATATGGGGAACAGGGCTTCCAGGTTCCAGATTGGTATTTAGCAAAAGTCGCTGTAGATTCCTAGTTATGAGAACTACATTAAGCAAGGGATAGGTTAGTAATTGTTCACAAGATTGCAGGTCACATGAAACAGAGTTTCCCTGTTTCTCCTTAGTAACAAATGTGGAAGCTTTCTGGGAACATAGTTACCCAGATTCCTGTTTCGTTTTAAGCAATATGCCCAGATGCTTCATGGTGCCCTGGAAGTCCAGACTCTTGTCTACCCATAGAAAGATGACACGAATATTCCTGTGGACTTGGATTCCAAGATTCCTGGTTCATTCCCCAAAATACCTCCTAAGAAACGTACAACACCTAAACCCAAGACCCTAATTTGGAACAACTGAACCACCAGAAGTTTTTGAAGTACAAGGTAACCCTGAAGTCAGGGCTTATATACAAAACACCTGAGAAAATTACTATTGTCCTAGAATCTGGCATTAAAGGTTACGAATACCAAAATAGACTTGTAGTGACAGATTCTCGTTTACAACTATCAAGATGGTCACAAAGTTGCTGGAGTCCTGGAATGACTGATTCGAAACATCCATATACCAAATAGCTCTGAAACATGTGGGGAGCTTGAAGCCCTGATTCTTCTTTAGCCCTTTGCAAGATGCACTGTAGATTTTTGGGACTGAGGTCTCGTGTATTCCTAATTCTTTATTGTTCCATAGGAAGAGACCATGTAGTTTCCTGTAATTTGGACTCCCAGTCCCCAACTAACTGTTTCAAAACCCTGATTCTTGTTTTGCCCTTAGCATGACGCTCTGTAGTGTTTGAGATTTAGGACTCCTGTAAGCCAGATTCCTTATTCTACCTTAGCAAGAGGATGCATAGTTTCCTGTATCTGAGGACTCCCATTACCCAGATTCCTGCTTCAAAACTCTGTTTCTTGTATAGTCCTTAGCAAGACGCCCTGTAGATTTTTGGTATTGAGGTCTCGTGTAACCCAGATTCCTTATTCTTCCTTCACAAAAGACCATGTATGTTCCTGTATATTAGGACTCCCATGATACATATTCCTACTTTGAAACCTGACTCTTGTTTAGCCCTTAGCAAGATGCCCGGTAGGTTTTTTTTGGATTTAGGTGTCGTGTAACCCAGATTCCTTATTTGTCCTTAGCAAGAGGTTGTGAAGTTTCCAGTATATGAGAACTCCCATTACCCAGATCCTGCTTCAAAATCCTGATACTTGCTTAGTCCTAAGCAAGTCGCCCTGTAGATTTTTCGGATTGAGGACTTGTGTCACCCAGATTCCTTATTCATTCTTAGCAAGAAACAGTTGTTTATCCATATTCCTCATTCTTCCTTAGTACGAAGCTGTGTAGTTTTTTGTATATGAGGACTCCCATTACCCAGATTCCTGCTTTATTCTCAGAAAGACGCCAAGACATTTCCTGGTGACATAGAAGTCCAATTGTTTGGATATCAATAGAAAGACTCCCAGAAGTTTCCTGGGCAACTGAAATACAAGATTCCTGGTTCCCTGTACCAAGACATCCTAAAAATGTGGAATCCCCTAAACCCAAAGTCCGGATTCCCATCAGAGGGACCACAAGAAATTTCTGTAATTTGAGGTAACCTGAATCAAGCGATTTTGTACCAAAATGCCATTTGATTCCTGTGGTACTGGATTATGGCCCAAGATGTTCTTAAGAAACAAGCGAATTTGTAGGGCCCGATTCTCGATAACAACTATCAAGAGGACCGGAAAATTCCTGGGGATCTGTAATGACAGATTTGGGTATCCACGCAGCAAGTAACTCTGAATAATGTTGGGCACTAGAAGCCCAGGTTCCTGAATAAACCTTGTAAAAAAGCCCTTTGGATTTTGGTGGTTGATGACTCCTGGAACATGAATTCCCATTTTATTCTCTGAATGATGTCCAGATCTCGCCTACCGATGTGGATTCCAAAACTCTGTATACAAATAGACAGATGCCCAGAAGTCTCCTAGGGACTTGAAATCCATGATTCCTGGTTACTCTCTAAAATAGGTACTAAATATTTGGCAACCTCAAAACACTTAGTCCCTATCAAAATAGAAAGACAAAGGAAATTTTAGGATTATCAGGTACATCTTAAGACAAGCGTTACATACAAATATAGCGAGATGATTTTGGGTCCTGGAATCTGGACTTACTTGTCCCAAGGAACCCAACGGACTTGTTGGGACAGAGTCTCATTTACAATGATCAAGATGACCAGTAGGTAGCTGGGAATCTATAATGACCTAATTGTCATTTCCAAATGGCAAGTAGTCCTGAAGAATGTGGGTACTAGAAGCCCAGATTCCTAATTAGCCTTTATAATGAAGCCCTGTAAATTTCTTGGATTGAGGAATCCCGGAACCCAGATTCCTTTTTTGTTCTCAGGAAGACGCCCAGATGTTTCCTGGTGAAATGGAAGTGTAAACTCCTATATACCAATACTCATATGCCCAGAAGGTCCCCAGTGCCCTGCAATCCATGATTGCTGGTTCCCACTTAAGAATACATCCAGAATATATGAGAATCCCTAATCCCATGTTCTGAATATCAACCAGAAATTCCAGGAGTAGTTTCTGGTGTACGAGGTATACCTGAAGCCAGAGATTACATTTAAAAAGTGGCGAGATGATTCCTTGGGTTGTGAAATCTGGTCTTACAGGTCCTTGCAAAACAAAAGGACCAGCAGGCCAGATTATCAGTTACAACTATTAAGTGGAGCAGCAGGTTCCTGGGGATTGGTAATGACTGATTTGTGGTATGCATATAATAAGTAGCTCTGAAATATGTGGGGACCAGGACTCCCAAACTCCTAATTCCCATTTAGAAAAGTCCCTGTAGCCTTCTAAGTATGAGACCTACCTTTAGCCAGGGATAAATTAGCAACTGCCCCGAAGTATACTGTTGAAATGGAATCCAAGTTTCCTTGTTCCACCTTAGTAACAGGTGTAGAAGCTTTCTGGGGTCATAGGGACCCAGATTCCTGTTTCATTCTCTACCAAACAACCAGATGTTTCCTGGTGGGCCGGAATTCCAGACTCTTGGACCCCATTAGAAAGATGAAAGATTGTTCCTAAGGACTTGGGATCCAAGTTTCCTGGTTCCATCCCAATAATACCTCCTAAAAAGTGTGCAACACCTAAACCTAAGGTCCTAATTTCAAATCGCTGAACCACCAGAGTTTCTGGAGATGAGGTAACCCTGAAGTCGGGGCTTACATACAAAAAACCTGAAACGATTACTTGTTTCCTGGAATATAGCCCTAGAGTATCCAAGAATCTAAGTGGAATTGTAGTGCCAGATTCTGGTTTACCACTATGGAGAGGACCAGAATGTTGCTGGAGTTTTTGAATGTTTGATTCATAATATTCAGATGGCAAATAATTCTGAAAAATGTGGGGACCTCGAAGCCCCGAATCTTGTAGGACTTAGCAAGGCGTCCTGTAGGTTTTTGGTATTGAGGACTCATGTAACCCAGATTCAATCTTCTTCCTTTTCAAGAGGCCGTGTAGTTTCCTGTATATGATGACTCCCATTACCCAGATTCCTGCTTTGAAATTCTGATCCTTGTTTAGCCCTTAGTAAGGTGCCTTGTAATATTTTGGGATTGAGAACACGTGTATATCCAAGATTCTTTATTCTTCCTTAGCAAGAGGTTGGGTAGTTTCCTTAATATGAGGACAGATGCCCAGAAGTTTCCTAGGGATGAGTCATCCATGATTCCTGGTTACACATAAATACGTAATAATATTTGGCAACCTCCAGAAACCCAGCCCCTATTCAAATAGAAGGACAAATGGAAGTTTTATAATTGCAAGGTACAAGCTGGGCTCAGTGGCACAGCCTGTTATCCCATGCCTTTGGGAGGCTGAGGTGAGTGGATTACCTGAGCCCATGGGTTCGAGATCCACCTGGGCAGCAAGCCCTCATCTCTACAATAAATCAAAAAATCAGTCGGGCATGGTAGAGCATGCCTGTAATTCCGGCTGCTTGGAAGGCTGAGGCAGAAGGATGATCGGAGACCAGAAGGTCGAGACTGCGGTGGCCGGGAGCAGTCACTGCACTGCAGTCTGGGTGACAGAGTGAGATTCCAACTCAAGAAAAAAAAAGAATTGCAAGGTACATCTTAAGACAAGAGTTACATATAAATATGGCGAGGTGATTCTTTGGGTCCTGGAATCTGGCCTTACTTGTTCCGAGGACCCCAACGGACTTGTAGGGACAGCTTCTCAGTTACAACTATCAAGAGATCAGAAGGTACCTGGGAATCTATAATGACACAATTATCTAACCATGTGGCATGTAGCACTGAAGAATGTGGGGAAATAAAAGCCCAGATTCCAGATAAGCCCTTATAAAGAGGTTTTTTCAAAATCTGGGACTGAGCACTCCTGTAACCTAGATTCCTTTTTTTTCCCTCAGGAAGACGCTTGGACATTTCCTGGTGAAATGGATGTACAATTATATACCAAAACTCATACGCCCAGAAGGTCCCATGAACTTGGAATCCTAGATTACTGGATGCCCTTTAAGATTACGTACTAAATATGTGGGAATACCTAATCCCATGTTCCGAATATTAACCAGAACTTCCAGCAGTAGTTTCTGGAGTACGAGGTAAACCTGATGCCAGCGATTACATAAAAAAAGGGGAGATGATTCCTTGGGTTGTGGAATCGGGCATTACAGGTCCCTACGAATAAAACGGATTATTAGACCAGATTCTCAGTTACAACTATCATGATAAGCAACAGGTTTCTGGGGATCGGTAATGACCGATTTATGGTATGCATGTAGGACGAGGCTCTGAATAATGTGGGGACCAAGACTCCCATATTCCAGATTAGTATTTAACAAAAGTCTCTGTAGATTCCTAGGTATGAGATCTACCTTAAGCCAGGGATACGTTAGCAATTGTTCAGAAGATTGCAGGTCACATGGAAACAGAGTTTCCTGGTTCCTCTTTAGTAAAAAGTGTATAAGCCTTCTGGGAACATAGTGACCCAGATTCCTGTTTCGTGTTAAGAAATATGACCAGATGTTTCCTGGCGCCCTGGGAGTCCAGACTCTTGTTTACCTATAGAAAGATGACCAGAATACTCCTGTGTAATTGGAATATAAAACTCCTGGTTCACTCCCAAAAATACCTCCCAAAAAATCTGCAACTACTAAACCCAAGACCCTGATTCAGAACAACTGAACCACCAGAAGTTTCTGAATTACGAGGTACCCTGAAGTCAGGGCTTACATACAAAAAACACGAGATTACTTTTGGCCTGTAATCTGGCATTAGAGGTTATGAAAACCTAAATATACTTGTAGTGCCAGATTCTCCTTTACAACTATCAAGATGACCAGAAAGTTGCTGGAATTCTGGAATGACTGATTCAAAACATCCACATACCAAATAGCTCTGAAACAAGTGGTGAACTCGAAGCCCTGATTCTTGCTTAGCCTTTAGCAAGATGCACTGTAGATTTTAGGGGTTGAGGTCTCATTTATCCCATTCTTTATTCTTCCATAGAAAGAGGCCGTACAGTTTCCTGTATATTTGGGCTCCCATTGCCCAGATTACTATTTGGAAACCCAGATACTTATTTAGCCCTTAGCATTATGCCCTGTAGAGTTTTGGGATTGAGGACTCCTTTAAGCCAGATCCCTTATTCTTCCTTAGCAAGTGAATGTGAAGTTTGCTGTATATAAGGACTCCCATTACTCAGATTCCTAATTCAAAACCCTGATTCTTGTTTAGCCCTTAGCAAGACACGCTGTAGATTTCTGGGATTGAGGTCTCGTGTAAACCAGATTCCTTATTCTTCCTTCACAAGAGGCCATGTATGTTCCTGTATATGAGGAATCCCATTACACCGATTCCTGCTTCGAAACCTGATTCTTGTTTAGCCCTTATCAAGACACCCGGTAGGTTTTTTGGATTATGGTCCTGTGTAACCCAGATTCCTTATTAATCCTTAACAAGAGGCAGTGAAGTTTCCTGTATATCAGGCCTCCCATTACCCAGATCCTGCTTTGTAATCCTGATTCTTGGTTAACCCTAAGCAAGTCGCCCTGTAGATTTTTCAGATTGAGGACTCATGTAACCCAGATTCCTTATTTGTTCTTAGTATGATGCAGTGTAGTTTCCTGTATATGAGGACTCCCATTACTCAGATTCCTGCTTCGAAATTCTGATTCTTGGTTAGCCCTTAGCAAGATGTTCTGTGGATTTTTGAGATTGAGGATTTTTTTTAACCCAGATTCCTCATTCTTCCTTATCAAGAAGCTGGGTAGTTTTCTGTGTATGAGGACTCCCATTACCTAGATTCCTGCTTTATTATCACCAAGACACCAAGACAATTTCTGGGGACATAGAAGTCTAGTTGTTTGCATATCAATATAAAGACTCCCAAAAGTTTCCTGAGAAACTGGAATACAGGATTCCTGGTTTCCCTTAGCAAGACATCCTAAAAATGGGGAATCCCATAAATCCAAATTCCGAATTCCCATTAGACCGACCACAAGAAATTTCTGTAATTTGAGGTAACCTGAATCAAGCAATTTTGCACCAAAATGCCATTTGATTCCTGGGGTACTGGATTATGGCCGGAGATTTTCTTAGGAAACAAATCAATTTGTAGGGCCAGGTTCTCGATAACAACTATCAAGTGGACCGGAAAGTTCCTGGGGGTCTGTAATGACAGATTTTGGGTATTCACACAGCAAGTAGCTCTGAATAATTTTGGGTCCTAGAAGCCCAGGATCCTGAATAAACCTTATATAGAGGCCCTTTAGATTTCGTTTGTTGATGACTCCCAGGAACCTGGATCCGTTTTTCATTCTCTGAAAGATGTCCAGATTTTACCTGACGATTTGAATTTCAAAACTCTGTAAACAAATAGACAGATGCCCAGAATTTTCCTAGGGACATGGAATCCGTGATTCCTGGTTACCCTTAAAAACATGTATTAATATTTGGTAACCTCAAAACCCCTAGCTCCTATCCAATTAGAAGGACTACCGGAAGTTTTAGGATTATAAGGTACATCTTAAGACAAGCGTTACATACAAATATAGTGAGATGATTTTGGGTCCTAGAATCTGGCCTAACTTGTCCCGAGAAACCCAATGGACTATTGGGACACATTCTTGGTTACAACTATCAAGACGACAAGAAGATGGCTGGGAACCTATATTGACCTAATTGTCATTTCCAAATGGCAAGTAGTCCTGAAGAATGTTGACAACTAGGAGCCCAGATTCCTAGTTAGTATTTATAAAGAAGCCCTGTAGATTTCTTGGATTGAGGACGCCCATAACCGCAATTCATTTTTTTGTTCTCAGGAAGACAGCGGGACGTTTCCTGGCAAAACGGAAGTGTAAACTCCTGAATACCCATACTCATACTAGTAGAAGGTCCCTAGCGTCCTGGAATCCATGATTGCTGGTTCCCCCTTAAGAATACATCCAAAATATGTGGGAACCCCTAATCCCATGTTCCAAATATCAACCAGAAATTTCAGCAGTAGTTTCTGGGGAACGAGGTATGCGTGAAGCCAGAGAGTACATTAAAAAATGGCAAGATGATTCTTTGCATTGTGGAATCTTGTCCTTAATATCCCTGCAAAACAAACGGATAAGCAGGCCAGATTCTCAGTTTAAAAATATCAAGAAAAACAGCAGGTTCCTGGGGATCGGCAATGACCGAATTGTGGTTTACATATAGAAATAGCTCCCTTTCTCCAAATTCCTGTTTCAAAACCCTGATTCTTGTTTAGTCCTTAGCAAGATGCCATGTAGATTTTTTGACTGAGGAACAGTGTAAAACAGATTCCTTATTTTTCCTTAGCAACAGACTGTTTAGTTTCCTGTATATGAGGACTGATATTACCCACATTCTTGCTTCTAAACCCTTATTCGTGTTTAGCCCTCTGCAAGATGCCCAGTAGATTTTTGGGACTGAGGATGAGTATAACCCCAAATCCCTATTCTTCCTTAGCAAGGGGCCGTGTAGTTTCCTGTATATTAGGACTCCCAGTACCCAAATCCTGCTTTGAAACTCTGATTACTGTTTAGCCCTTAGCAAGATGCCCTGTAGATTTTTGGGATTGAGGACTCATGTAGCCCAGATTCCTTAATCATTCATAGCAAAAGGCCATATTGTTGCCTGTATTTGAGGACTCCATTTCCCCAGATTCATGCTTCAAAAACCCCGATTCATGTATAGCCCTTAGCAAGATGCCCTAAAATTTTTTTGGGATTGAGGACACGTGAAACCCAGATTACTTATTCTCCCATAGCAATAGGCCGTGCAGTTTCCTGTATATGAGGACTCCTATTACCCAGACTCCTACTTCAAAAACCTGATTCTTGGTTACCTTTTAGCAAGATGCCCTGTAGAGTTTTGGGATTGAGGACTCATGTAACCAAGATTCCTTATTCTTCCTTAGCAAGAGACCGTGTAGTTTCTTGTATATGAGGACTCCCATTACCCAGATTCCTGCTTCATTCTCAGCAAGATGCTAAGACATTTCCTGGTGACCTAGTATTTCAGTTTTTTGGATATCAAGAGAGAGACTCCCATAAGGATCCTGGAGAACTGGAATCCAAGATTCCTGGTTCCCCTTAACAAGACCTCCCCAAAATGTGGCATCTTCTAAACACAACGTCCCAATACCAAAAAGCCCGACCACAAGAAATTTCTGTAGTTTGAAGTAACCTGAATGGAGAGATTTTGTACCAATATGCCATTTGATTCCTGGGGAACCTGATTATGGTCGTAAATATTCCTAGGACACAAAATGATCTGTAGGGCCAGTTCCTCGATTACAACTATCAAGAGGAACAGAATGTTTCTGGGGATCTGTAATGACAGATTTAGGGTATCCATGGAGCAAGTATCTCGGAAAAATGTAGGGACCTAGAAGCCCAGATTGCTGATTAAACCTTATCAAGAGGCCCTGTGGACTCTGGTTATTGAGAACTCCTAGAACCGGATTTCCTTTTCATTCCAGGCAAGATGCCCTGATTTTTCCTCGTGATGTGGATCCCAAAACTCTGTATACAAATAGACAGATGCCCAGAATTTCCTAAGGATGTGGAATCCATGATTCCTGATTACCCTTAATAGGATGTAATAAATATTTGGCGAACTCAAAACACCAGGCTACTATCCGAATAGAAGGACAAATCGGTTTATGATTACTAGGTACAACTTAAGACGAGAGTTACACAGAAATACGGCAAGAAGATTCTTTTGATCCTGGATTCTGCCCTTTGTTGTCCCGAGGAAACCAACAAACTTGTAGGCATACATTCTCGGTTACAACTATGAAGAAGACCAGAAGGCTGCTGGGATTCTATAATGACAAAATTGTCATATCCAAGAGGTCAATATACCTAAAAATGTGGGAATAAGAAGTCCAGATTCCAGATTAGGCCTTATAATGTGGCCCTGTGGAATTATTGGATTGGTGACTCCCATAACCTAGATTCCTTTTGTTCTCAGTAAGACTCCCAGACATTACCTGGTGATGTGGAAGTACAAACTCTTATATACCAAACTCATATGCCCAAAAGGTCACCAGGGATCAGGAATCCAAGATTGCTTGATCCCCTTTTAGAATATGTCCTAAATATGTGGGAACTCCTAATGCCAAGTTCCGAATATGAACCAGAAATTCCAGCAGTAGTTTCTGGATTAGGAGGTAAAGCTGAAGCCAGAAATTACATTAAAAAATGGCGAGATGATTCCTTGGGTTGTGGAATCTGGTCTTACAGCCTCCGGCAAAACAAGCAGAGTAGATGCTGTTATAACTAACAAGAGGAGCAGCAGATTCCTGGCGATCGGTAATGACAGATTTGTGGTAAGGATATAGGAATTAGCTCTCAAAAATGTGGGGAACAGGACTCCCAAATTCCTGATTAGCATTTAGAAAAATCCTGTAGACTTCTAGATATGAGAACTACCTTAAGCCAGGGAAAAACTAGCAACTGCCCCGAAGTTTGCTGATTACATGGAAACCGATTTTCCTTGTTCCACATAGTAAAATGGATAGATGCTTTCTGGGGACATAGTGTCCTAGATTCCTGATTCGTTCTCAGCAAAACGACCAGATGTTTCCTGGTGCCCTGGAAGTCCAGACTCGTGGCTCCAAATACAAAGATGCCAGAATGTTCCTGTAGACTTAGAATCCAAGATTCCTGGGGCCCTCCCAAAAATACCTTCTAAAAATGGTGCAACATCTAAACCCAAGGTTCTAAGTTGGAATAGCTGAACTACCAGAGTTTCTGGAGCACGAGGTAAACCTGAACTCAGGGCTTATATTAAAAAAACTCGAGATGATTACTTGTTTCCTCTAATTTGGCATTAGAGGACCCAGAATCTAAATGGACTTGTAGGGTGATATTGTAGTTTACAACTATCGAGAGGACCAGAATTTTGATGGACTTCTGGAATGATTGATTCATAATATCCACACAGTAAATAACTCAGAAAAATGTGGGGATGTGGAAGCCCAGATTCTTGTAGGCCATAGCAAGACGCCCTGTACAATTTTGAAATTGAGGACTAGTATAACCCAGATTCTTTATTCTTCCTCAGCAAGAGCCCGTGAAGTTTCCTGTATATGAGGACTCCCATTCCCAGATTCCTGCTTTGAAATCCTGATTCTTGCTTAGCCCTTAGCCAGATGCTCAGTAGTTTTTTGGCATTGAGGACTCGTGAAAACAAGATTCCTTATTCTTTCTTAGCAAGAGGCCGTGTAGTTTCCTGTACATGAAGTTTCCCATTACCCAGATTCCTTCTTTGATATGCTGATTCTTGTTTAGCCCTTAGAAAGACACCCTGTAGATTTTTAGGAATGAGGAGTCGTGCAACCCAGATTCCTTATTTGTCCTTAGCAAGAGGCCTTGAAGTTTCCTGTATATGAGGACTCCAATTCCCCAGATTTATGCCTCACATCTCTAATACATTTTTATCCCTTATTAAGAATCCCTGTAGGTTTTTGGGATTTGAGGCCTCTTTTAACTCAGCTTCCTTACTCTTCCATAGCAAGAGGCCGTGTAGTTTCCAATATATGCGGACTCCCATTAGCCAGATTCCCGCTTAATTCTCAGCAATACGCCAAGATATTTCCTGATGAATGTAGAATTCTAGTTGTTTGGATATCAGTGGAAAGACTCCCAGAGTGTACCTGGGAACTGTAATCCAAGTTTACTGGTTCCTCTTAAAACAACATCGCAAAAATGTGGAATACTCTAAAAGCAATATCCCAATTCCCAAGAAATTTCTGTATTTTAGGGGTAAACTGAAGTGAGGGACTTTGTAGGAAAAAGGCCATTTGATTCCTGGGGTACTGGATTATGGCCGAAAATGTTCATGAGAAACAAACGGAATTGTAGAGTCAGATCCTTGATTACAACTCTCAAGAGGACTGTAAACTTCTTGGGAATCTGTAATGAGAGATTTTTGGTTTAATTCTAAGCAAAACACCGAGATGTTTCCTATTGCCCTGGAAGTCCAGACTCTTGTATACCCATAGAAAGATGAGAAGAATATACCTGGGGATGTGGAACCTAAGATACCTGGTACCCTCTCAAAAATACCTCCTAAAAAATGTGAACACCAAAACCCAAGTCCTAATTCCAAACAGTTGAAACACCAGAAGTTTCTGAAGTACGAGGTAACACTGAAGTCAGGGCTTACATACAAAAAATCCGAGATGATTACTAGTATTCTGGAATCTGGCATCAGAGCTTCCGAGTATCTAAATGGACTTGTAGTGTCTGACTCTCGTTCACAACTATCAAGAGTACCAGAATGTTGCTGGAGTCCTGGAATAATTCATTCATAATATCCACATAACAAATAACTCTAAAACATGAGGGGAGCTCAAAGCCCTGATTCTTGTTTATACCGTAGCAAGACACCCTGAGAATTTTTCGAATTGGGGACTCATGTATCACAGATTCCTCATTCTTCCTTAGCATGAGCATATGTAGTGTCCTGTATATGAGGACTCCCTTTCCCCAGAATCCTGTTGCAAAACCCTGATTCTTATTTAGCCCTTAGTAAGAAGCTAGATTTAGCCCTTAGTAAGAAGTAGATTTTTTAAATTAGGAACTGTGTAAAACTGATTTCTTATTTTTCCTTAGCAAGAGGCTGTGCAGTTTCCTGTATATGAGGACTGCTATACCCACATTATGCTTCGAATCACTGATTATTCTATAGCCCTCAGCAAGATGTCCTGTAGATTTTTAGGACTAAGGACTCGTATAACCCAGATTCCTTATTCTTATCAAAGCCGAGTACTTACCTGTGTATGAGTACTCACTATCCCAGATGCATGGTTTGGAACCCTGATTCTTGCTTAGACCTTAGCAAGACGCCCTGCGGTTTTTTGGGGATTGAGAACACATGTAACCCAGATTCCTTATTCTTTCTTAGCAAAAGGCCGTGTAGTTGCCTGTATATGAGGACTTCATTTCCCCAGATTCATGCTTCAAAAACCCTGATTCGTGTTTAGCCCTTAGCATGGCACCCTGAAATTTTTTTGGGATTGAGGACACGTTTAAACCAGATTCCTTATTCTTCCTTAGCAATAGGCAGTGCAGTTTCCTGTATATGAAGACTCCCATTACCCAACTTCCTACTTCAAAAACCTGATTCGTGGTTATCCCTTAGCAATATGCCCTGTAGATTTTTGGGATGGAGCACTCATGTAACCAAGATTCCTTATTCTTCCATTGCAAGAGGTCACATAGTTTCCTGTATATGAGAACTCCCATTACTGAGATTCCTGCTTCATTCACATCAAGATGCCGAGACATTTCCTGATGACCTAAAATTCCAGTTGTTTGCATATCAAGAGAAAGACTCCCATAAGGTTCATGAGGGAACTGGAATTCAAGATTCCTGGTTTCCTTTTAAAAAGACACCCTAAAAATGTGGAGACCTAGAAGCCCAGATTGCTGATTAAACCTTACCATGAGACCCTGTAGATTTTGGTGATTGTGAACTCCTAGAACCCGGATTCCCTTTTCTTTCTCAGCAAGATGCCCTGATTTTCCCTGTCTATGTGTATTCCAAAACTCTGTATACAAAAAGGCAGATGTCCAGATGTTTCCTAGGGACATGGAATCCATGATTTTTGGTTACATTTTAATCACACGTACTAAATATTTGGCAAATGCAAAACCCTCGGCCCCTCTCCAAATAAAAGGACAAACGGAAGTATAAGGATTTCAAAGTTCATCTTAAGACAAGTGTTACATCCAAATATGGCAAGATGATCCTTTTATTCCTGGAAATTTGCTTTAGTTGTCCCAAGGAACCTAAGGGGCTTGTAGTAACAAATACCCGTTTACAACTATCAAGAGTATCAGAATGTTGCTGGAGTCCTGAAATGACTGATTCATAATACCCACAAGCCAAATAGCTCCGAAACATGAGGGGAGCTCGAAGCCCTGATTCTTGTTTATCCCGTAGCAAGACACTCTGCTAATTTTTCGGGTTGGGGACTCGTGTATCACAGATTCCTTACTCTTCCTAGTGAGAGGCAGTGTAGTGTCCTGTATATGAGGGCTACGTTTCCCCAGATTCTTGTTGCAAAATCCTGATTCTTGTTCAGCCCTTAGCAAGATGGCATATAGATATCGTGACTGAGGAACCGTCTAAAACAGATTCCTTATTTCTCCTTAGCAAGAGACCATGTAGTTTCCTGTATATGAGGACTACTATTACCTATATTACAGCTTCTAAACCCTGATTCTTGTTTAGCCCACAGCAGATGGCCTGTTGATTTTTAGGACTGAGGACAGCTATAACCCTGATTCCTTTTTCTTCTTTAGCAAGGCGCCGTATAGTTTCCTGTATATTAGGACTCTCATTACATAGATCCTGCTTTGAAACTCTGATTCCTTTTTAGCCCTTTCCAAGATGCCCTGTAGATTTTTGGGATAGAGAACTCGTGTAACCCAGATTCCTTATTGTTTCTTAGCAAAAGGTCGTGTAGTTGCCTGTATATAAGGACTCCATTTCCCCAGATGCATGATTAAAAAACCCTGATTCATGTTTAACCTTTAGTAAGATGCCCTGAAGCTTTTTTGGGATTGAGGACACATGTAACTCAGATTCCTTATTCTTACTTAGCAATAGGCAGTGAAGTTTCCTGTATGTGTGGAATCCCATTACCCAGATTCCTACTTCAAAAACCTGATTCATGGTTACCTCTTAGGAAGACGCCCTGTAGTTTTTGGGATAGAGGACTCGTGTTATCAAGGTTCCTAATTCTTCCTTAGCAAAAGACCGTGTTCCTTCCTGTATGTATCAACTCTCATTACCCAGATTCATGCTTCATGCTGCAGGATGCTGAGACAGCTCCTGGTGACCTAGAATTCCAGTTGTTTGAATATCAAGAGAAAGACTAGCATAATGTTCTCTGGGAACTGGAATTCAAGATTCCAGGTTTCCCTTAACAAACCCTCCCCAAAATGTGGAATCTTCAAAACCCAACCTCCCAATTCCCACAATCCCACAGACAAGAATTTTCTGTAGGTTGAGGTCACCTGAATCGAGGGATTTTGTACCAATATGCCATTTGATTCCTGGGGAACATGATTATGGTCGTAGATGTTCCTAGGACACAAAAGGTTATTTTGGGCCAGGTCCTTGATTACAACTCAAAATAGGACCAGAAAATTCCTGTGGATCTGTATGACAGATTTAAAGTATCCACAGAGCAAGTAGCTCTGAGAAATGTAAGGACCCAGAAGCCCAGATTGCTGATTAAACTTTATCAAGAGGCCCTGTAGATTCCAGTTAACGTGAACTCCTAGAACGGGATTTCCTTTTCATTCTCTGCAAGATGCCCCGATTTTCCCTTGTGATGTGGATCCCAACACTGTGTATACAAATACACAGATGCCAGAAGTTTCCTAGGAACGTGGAATCCATTATTCCTAATTACCCTTAAAAGTATGTAATAAATATTTGGCATCCTCAAAACACTAGGCCCCTATCTGAATAACGGACAAACGGACGTTTTAGCATTACGAGGTACAACTTTAGACAAGAGTTACACACTAATATGGCAAGATGATTCCTTGGGTCCTAGAATCTGCTCTTTGTTGTCCCGGGAAACCAATGGACTTGTAGGTACACATTCTCTGTTATAAGTATCAAGATGACGAGAAGGTTGCTGAGAATCTATAATGACAAAATTGTCATATCCAAGAGGCCAGTAGCCCTAAAAAATGTGGGGAATTAGAAGTCCAGATTCCAGATTAGCCCTTAAAATGTGGCTCTGCAGAATTCTTGTATCGGTGACACACATAACCCAGATTCCTTTTGTTCTCAATAACACTCCCGGACGTTACATGGCGAGGTGGAAGTACAAACTCTTATATAGCAATACTCATATGCCCAAAGGGTCACCAGGGCCCTGGAATCCAAGATTGCTGGATCCCCTTTAAGAATATGTCCAAAATATGTGGGAACTCCTAATGCTAAGTTCCTAATATCAACCAGAAATTCAGGCTGTAGTTTCTGGATTAGGAGGAAAACATGAAGCCTGAAATTACATTATAAAATGGGGAGATGATTCCTTGAGTTGTTGAAACTGGCCTTACAGCCTCCTGCAAAACAAGCAGAGTAGATGACCAAATTCTCTGTTACAACTAACAAGAGGAGCAGCAGGTTCCTGGGGATCGGTAATGACAGATTTGTGGTATGGATATAGGAATTAGCTCTAAAAAATGTGAGGAACAGGACTCCCATATTCCTGATTAGCATTTAGAAAAATCCTGTAGACTTCTAGGTTTGAGAACTACCTTAAGCCAGGGAAAAATTAGCAACTGCCCAGAAGTTTGCTGGTCACATGGAAACTGATTTTTCTTCTTCCACATTGGCAACAGGAGTAGAAGCTTTCTGGGGACATAGTGTGCCAGATTCCTGCTTCGTTCACAGCAAAATGACCAGATGTTTCCCGGTGCCCTGGAAATCCAGACTCGTGGCTCCCAATGGAAAGACTCCAGAATGTTTCTGGACTTGGAAACCAAGAAACTTGTGCCCTCCCAAAAATACCTTCCAAAAATGGTGCAACATCTAAACCCAAGGTCCTACTTCCAAATAGCTGAACTACCAGAAATTTCTGGCATACGAGGTTACCCTAAACTCAGGGCTTACTTTCAAAAAAACTGAGATGATAACTTGTGTCCTGAAATTTGCCATTAGAAGACCCAGAATATAAATGGACTTGTAGTGTCACTTTATCATTTAAACTATCAAGAGGACCAGAATGCTGCTGGTCTTCTGGAATGACTGATTCATAATATCCACATAGGAAATAGCTCAGAAGAATGTGGCAACTTCGAAGCCCAGAGTTTTGTAGATGTTAGCAAGATGACCTGTCCATTTTTGGAATTGAGGACTCATGTAACACAAATTCTTTACTCTTCCTTAGCAAGAGCCCATGTAGTGTCCTGCATATAAGGCCTCCCATTCTGCAGATACCTGTTTCGAAATCCTGATTCTTGTTTAGCCCTTAGCAAGATGCCAGCAGATTTTTAGCATTGATTACTTGGGATAAACAGATTCCTTATTCTTTCTTAGCAAGAGACTGTGTAGTTTTCTGTGTATGAGACTCCCATTACCCAGATTCCTGCTATGAAACCCTGATTTTTGTTTAGCCCTTAGAAAGACACCCTGTAAATTTTTAGGATTGAGGGTATGTGTAACCCAGATTACTTATTCATCCTTAGCAAGAGGCCGTGAATTTTCTGTATATGAGGATTCCCATTCCCCAGATTCGTGCTTCTAATCCCTTACACATTTTTATCCCTTAGTAAGAGTCCCTGTAGGTTTTTTGGGATGTGAGAATGCATGTAACCCAGATTCCTTATTCTTCTGTAGCAAGAGGCCCTGTAGGTTCCTGTATATGAGGACTCCCATTACACAGATTCCTGCTTCATTCTCAGCAATATGCTGAGATATTTCCTGATGAACGTAGAATTCCAGCTGATTGGATATCAATAGGAAGATTCCCATATGGTACCTGGGAACTGTAATCCAAGTTCCCATGATCCCTTAACAAAACATCGTAAAAATGTGGAATATTCTAAACCCAAAATCCCAATTCCCACCAGCCCGACTACAAGAAATTTCTGTATTTTGAGGCCACCTGAAGCAAGGGATTTTGTAGCAATATTCCAATTGATTCCTGGGTTACTGGGTTATGGCTGAAGATGTTCATAGGAAACAAGCGGGTATTGTAAGTAAAGATCCTCGATTCCAATTATCAAGAGGACCGTAAATTTCTTGGGAATATGTAATGAGAGATTTTAGGAATCCACGCAGCAAGTGGCTCTGAAAAATGTAGGGACCTACAAACCCAGATTCCTCATTAAACCTTATCAAGAGGCCTTATAGATTTTGGCGATTGAGGACTCCCTGAACCCGGATTCCCTTCTAGTTCTCAGCAAGATGCCCTGATTTTCCCTGGCATCTGGATTCCAAAATTGTGTATACAAATAGATGCCCAGCTGTTTCCCAGGGACGTGGAATCCGTGATTCCTGGTTACCTTTAAAAATATGTACTACATACATAGCAACCTCAAAACCTCTGGCCCATATAAAAAAAGATGCACAAATGGAAGTTTTAGGATTACAGGGTACATCTTAAGTCAAGAATTACATACAAATATGGAGCGATGATTTTTTCAGTCCAGGACCCTGCCTTTAGTTGTCCCAAGGAGCCCAACTGAATTTAAGGGATAGATTCTTGGTTGCCACCATCAAGAGGACCAGAAGGTTGCTGGGAATCTATAATGACACTCTTCATTTCCAAGTGGCAAGTAGCTCTGAAGAATTTAGAGAAGTAGAAGCTCAGATTACAGATAAATCCTTATAATGGAGCCCTGTAGAATTCATGGATTGAGGCCTCCCATAATCCAGATTCCTTTTTTTTTATCAGGAAGACGCCCGGACGTTTTCTGGTGATGTGGAAGTACACTTACATACCAATACTTATACGTCCAGAAGTTTCCCAGGGACCTGGAACCCAAGATTGCTGATTCCCCCTTAAGAATACATCTTAAACATGTGGGAACCCCCAATCCCATATTCTGAAAGCCAAAAAGAATGTCCAGCAGTGGTTTCTGGACTATGTGGTAAACCTGAAGCCAGAGATCACATTAAAAAAAGGCGAGATGATTCCTTGGATTGTGGAATCTGGCCTTATAGGTCCCTGTGAAACCAACGGACCAGTAAGCCAGATTCTCAGTTACAACTATCAAGAGGTGCAGCAGGTTCCTTGACATCGGTAAACCCCGATTTTTGGCATGCATATAGGACTTAATTCTGAATAATATGGGGATCAGGTCTCCAAGATTCCAGATATGCATCTAGCTAAAGTCCCTTTCGATTCTTAGGTATGAGCACTGCCTTAAGACAGGGATAATTGTAGAAATTGCCCAGATGTTTGCAAGTTACATGGAAACTGAGTTTCCTGGTTCCTCTTTAGTAACACGTGTAGAAACTTTCAAGTGACACAGTGACCCAGATTCCTGTTTAGTTCTAAGCAAAACGCAAGATGTTTCCTGTTGTCCTGGAAGTCCAGCCTCTTGAATACCAATAGTAAGATGACAAGAATATACCTATGGACGTTGAATCTAAGATTCCTCATTCCATTCCAAAAATACCTCCTAAAAAATGTGAAAACCTGAACCCACAGTCCTAATTTCAAAGAGCTGAACCACCAGAAGTTTCTTGAGTACGAGGTAACACTGAAGTCAGGGCTTACATACAAAAAATCCGAGATGAATACATGTTTCCTGGAATCTGGCCTCAGAGGTTCCAAGTATCTCAATGGACTTGTAGTGCCAGATTCTCGTTCGCAACTATCAAGAGTACCAGAATTCAAGTTCTCATAGTCCCTTAACAAAACATCGTAAAAATGTGGAATATTCTAAACCCTAAACACCAATCCCCATCAGCCTGACCACAAGAAATTTCTGTATTTTGTGGCAACCTAAAGCGAGGGATTTTGTAGCAAAATGCCAATTGATTCCTGGGGTACTGGATTATGGCCGAAGATCTTCAAAAGAAACCAACGGAAATGTAGGTCCATATCCTTGATTACAATTATCAAGAGACTGTAAACTTCTTGGGAATCTGTTATGAGAGATTCTAGGTATCCACGCAGCAAGTAGCACTGAAAAATGTAGAGACCTTCAATCCCAGATTCCTCATTAAAATTTATCAAGAGGCCTTATAGATTTTGGCGATTGAGGACACCCTGAACCCGGGTTCTATTCTCGTTCTCAGCAAGATGCTCTGATTTTCCCTGGCATCTGGATTCCAAAATTCCGAGATGATTACAGGTCTCCTGGAATCTGGCCTCAGAAGTCCCGAGTATCTAAATGCACTTGTAGTGCCAGATTCTCGTTCGCAATTATCAAGAGTACCAGAATGTTGCTGGAGTTCTGGAATGATTGATTCATAATATCCACATGGGAAACAGCTCTAAAACATGAGGGAACTTGAAGTCTGGATTATTGTTTAGGCCTAGGAAGACGTCCTGTAGATTTTCGGGATTGAGGACTTATGTAACCCAAAATCCTTATTCATCATTAGCAAGAGGCAGTGCAGTTTCTTGTACATGAGGACTCCCATTACCCAGACTCCTGCTTCATTATCAGCAAGACACCTAGACATTTCCTGGATATGTAGAATTCAAGTTGTTTGGATATCCATAGAAAGAATCCCAGAAGCTTCCTGGGGAATATGAAACCAAGGTTCCTGGTTCCCTTTAACAAGCCAACCTAAAAATGTGGAGACCTAGAAGACCAGATTCCTGATTAAACCTTATCAAGTGGCCCTGTAGACTTCAGCGATTGAGAACTCCAAGAACCCACATTCGCTTTTCGTTCTCAGAAGATGCCCTGATTTTCCCTGTCGATGTGGATTCAAAACTCTATGTACAAAAACACAGATGCCCAGAAGTTTCCTAGGGAGGTGGAATCCATGATTCCTGGTGACCTTTAAAAATACGTACTAAGCCGGGCTCAGTGGCTCAGCCTGTAATCCCGCACCTTTGGGAGGCTGAGGTGAGTGGATTACTTGAGCCCGCGGGTTCAAGACCCGCCTGGGCAGTGAGACCTCTTCTCTACAAAATCAAAAAATCAGCGAGGTGTGGTAGCGCATGCCTGTAATTCTGGCTACTTGGAAGGCTGAGGCGAAAGGATCGCCGGATCCCAGCAGGTTGAGGGTGCTGTGGCCGGGAGCGGCCACTACACTCCAGTCTGGGCGACAGAGTGAGACTCCAACTCAAAAAAAAATAATACGTACTAAACATTTGAGAACTACAAAACCCTTGTCCCCTCTCAAAATAAAAGGACAAACGGAAGTTTAAGGATTACAAGGTTCATCTTAAGACCAAAGTTACATCCAAATATGGCAAGAAGATTCTTTTTGTCCTCGATTCTGGCCTTAGTTGTTCCGAGGAACCTAATGGATTTGTAGTGCCCAATAACCATTTACAACTATCAAGAGAACCAGAAAGTTGCTGAAGGCCTGAAATGACTGATTCGTAATATCCACATGCTAAATTGCTCCAAAACATGAGGGGAGATCGAAGCCCTGATTCTTGTTTGTCCCGTAGAAAGACACCCTGGGATTTTTCGGATTGAGGACTCATATAACAAAGATTCTTTATTCTTCCTTTTCTAGAGACCGTGTAGTGTCCTGTGTATGAGGACTCACTTGCCCTAGATACCTGTTTCAAAACCCCGATTCTTGTTTAGCGCTTAGTACAACGTAATGTAGATTTTTTAAATTAGGAACCATGTAATACTGATTTCTTATTTTTCCTTAACAAGAGGTTGTGTAGTTTCCGGTATATGAGGATTGCTATTACCCACATTCATGCTTCAAATCCCTCATTCTTTAGCCCTCAACAAGATGCCCTGTAGATATTTAGGACTGAGGAGTCGTATAACCCAGATTCCTTATTCTTAGGAAAGCTACACAAGAGGTTGTGTAGTTGCCTGTATATGGGTACTCCCTGTCCCAGATAAATGCTTCGAAACCATGATTCTTGTTGAGACCCTAGACAGATGCCCTGTAGTTTTTTGGGGACTGGGAACACATGTAACCCAGATTCCTTATTCTTTCTCAGCATAAGGCCGTGTTGTTGCCTGTATATGAGGACTTCATTTCCCCAGATTCATGCTTCAAAACACTGATTCATGTTTAGCCCTTAGCAAGACACCCTGAAATTTTTTGGGTTTGAGGACACGTGTAAACCAGATACCTTATTCTTCCTTAGTAATAGGCAGTGTAGTTTCCTGTATATGAGGACTCCCATTACCCAGATTTCTACTACAAAAACCTGATTCATGGTTATCTCTTAGTAAGACGCCCTGTAGATTTTTGGGATGGAGAACTTGTGTAACCAAGATTTCTTATTCTTCCTTAGCAAGAGGTCATGTAGTTTCCTGTATATGAGGACTCCCATTACCGAGATTCCTGCTTCATTCTCAGCAAGACACTGAGATATTTTTGGTGACCTAGAATTCGAGCTGTTTGGGTATCAAGAGAAAGACTCCCATAAGTTTCATAGGGAACTGAAATCCAGGATTCCTGGTTCCCTTTTAAAATCATCCTAAAAATGTGGGGACCTAGAAGCCCAGATGGTTGATTAAATCTTATCAAGAGACCCTGTAGATTTTGGTGATTGAGAACTCCCAGAACCCGGATTCCCTTTTCTTTCTCAGCAAGATGCCCTCATTTTCCCTGTCTATGTGGATTCCAAAACGCTGTATACAAAAAGACAGATGTACAGATGTTTCGTAGGGACATGGAATCCATGATTCCTGGTTACGCTTTAATCATATGTACTAAATATTTGGCAACTGCAAAATTCTTGTCCCCTCTCCAAATAAAAGGACAAACGGAAGTTTAAGGAGTACAAAGTTCATATTAAGAGCAGAGTTACATCCAAATATGGCAAGATGATCCTTTTAGTCCTGAAATCTGGTCTTAGTTGTCCCAAGGAACCTAAGGGACTTATAGTACCAGACACCCGTTTAAAACTATCAAAAGGACCAGAATGTTGCTGGAATTATGGAATTATTGATTCGTAATATCCACAAAGGAAACAGCTCTAAAACATGAGGGAGCTCAAAGTCTCGATTATTGTTTAGGCCTTAGCAAGATGTCTTGTAGATTTTTGGTATTGAGTATTCATGTAAACCAGAATCCTTATTCATCATTAGCAAGAGGTAGTGCAGTTTCCTGTATATGAGGACTCCCATTACCCAGACTCCTGTTTCATTCTCAACAAGAGAAAGAGACTTTTCCTGGAAATGTAGAATTCAAGTTGTTGATATCAATAGAAAGACTCCCAGAAGCTTCCTTGGTAATTTGAAACCAAGGTTCCTGGTTCCCTTTAACAAGACACACTAAAAATGTGGGGACCTAGAAGCCCAAATTCCTGATTAAACCTTATCAAGTGGCTCTGTAGACTTCAGCGGTTGAGACCTCCATGAACCCGCATTCCCTTTTCATTCTCAGCAAGATGCCCTGATTTCCCTGTCAATGTGGTTCTCAAACTCTATACAAAAAGACAGATGCCCAGAAGTTTTGTAAGGACGTGGAATCCATGATTCCTTGTTACCTTTAAAAATACACACTAAATATTTGGCAACTGCAAAACCCTTGTCCCTTCTCAAAATAAAAGGACAAATGGAAGTTTAAGCTTTATAAGGTTCATCTTAAGACCAGAGTTACATCCAAATATGGCAAGAACATTCTTTTTGTCCTGGAATCTGGCCTCTGTTGTTCCAAGGAACCTAATGGACTTGCATTGCCTGATTCCCGTTTACAACTATCAAGAGGACGAGAGTGTTGCTGGAGTCCTGAAATAACTGATTCTTAAAATCCACGTGCTAAATTGCTCCAAAACATGAGGGGGACTCGAGGCACTGATTCCCGTTTGTCCCATAGCAAGACACCCTGAGAATTTTATGGATTGAGGACTCGTATAACAAAGATTCTGTATTCTTCCTTAGCCAGACGTCGTGTAGTGTCCTGTACATGAGGACTCTCTTTCCCTAGATTCCTGTTTCGAAACCCTGATTCTTGTTTAGCCCTTAGTAAGACGTCATGTAGATTTTTGGATTTAGGAAACGAGTAAAACTGATTTCTTATTTTTTCTTAGCAAGAGGCCATGTAGTTTCCAGTATATGAGGACTGCTATTACCCACATTCATGCTTCAAAACCCTCATTCTTCTTTAGCCCTCAGCAAGATGCCCTGTAAATGTTTAGGACTGAGGTCTTGTATAAGCAAGATTCCTTATTCTTAGCAAAAGCCGTGTAGTTTCCTGTATATGAGTGCTCCCTTTCCCAGATACATGCGTCGAAACCCTGATTCTTGTTTAGACCCTACAACGACACCCTGTAGTTTTTTGAGGATTGAGAACACATGTAACCCAGATTCCTTATTCTTTCTCAGCAAAAGGCTGGGTAGTTGCCTGTATATATGGATTGATGCTTCAAAAACCCTGATTCATGTTTAGACCTTAGCAAGACACACTGAAGTTTTTTGGGGATTGAGGACACGTGTAAACCAGATTCCTTATTCTTCCTTAGCAATAGACAGTGCAGTTTGCTGTATATGAGGACTCCCATTACCCAGATTCCTTCTTCAGAAGCCCTATTCGTAGTTATCACTTAGCAAGACACCCTGTAGATTTTTGGGATGGAGGACTCATGTAACCAAGATTCCTTATTCTGCCTTAGGCAGAGGTCATGTAGTTTCCTGCATATGTGGACTCCCATTACCGAGATTCCTGCTTCATTCTCAGCAAGGTGCTGAGACATTTCTTGGTGACCTAGAATTACAGTTGTCTGGATATCAAGAGAAAGACTCCCATAAGTTTCTTGGGGAACTGGAATCCATGATTCCTGGTTCTCTTTAAAAAAGACACCATAAACATGTGGGGACCTAGAAGCCCAGATTGCTGGTTAAACCTTGTCAAGCGACCCTGTAGATTTCGGCGATTGAAAACTCCAAGACCCCGGATTCCTTTTTCTTTCTCAGCAAGATGCCCTAATTTTCCCTGTCTATGTGAATTCCAAAACTCTGTATACAAAATGCAGATGCCCAGATGTTTCCTAGGGACGTGGAATTCAGGATTCCTGGTTACATTTTAATCCTACATACTAAATATTTGGCAACTGCAAACTCTCGACCCCTCTCCAAATAAAAGGAGAAACGAAAGTTGAAGGATTACAAAGTTCATCTTAAGACCAGAGTTACATCCTAATATGGCAAGATGATACTTTTGGTACTGGAATCTGGCTTTAGTTGTCCCGAGGAACCTAAGCGACTTATAGTACCAAATACCCGTTTACAACTATCAAGAGGGCCACAATGCTGCTAGAGTCCTGAAATGACTGATTTGCAATACCCACAAGCCAAATAGCTCCGAAACACGAGGGAAACTTGAAACCCTGATTCTTGTTTATCCTGTAGCAAGACATCATGAGTATTTTTCGAATATGTGACTCGTGTATCAGATTCCTTATTCTTCCTAAGCGAGAGGCCGTGTAGTGTCCTGTATATGAGAACTCCCTTTCCCCACAATCCTGTTGTGAAACTCTGATTCTTGTTTATCCCTTAGCAAGATGGCATGTAGATATTGTGACTGAGGAACCGTGTAAAACAGATGCCTTATTTCTCCTTAGCAAGAGACCGTGTAGTTTTCTGTATATGAGGACTGCTATTACCTAAATTCCAGCTTCTAAACTCTGAATCCTGTTTAGCCCAGAGCAGATGGCCTGTTGATTTTTAGGACTGAGGACTGCTATAACCCCGATTCCTTTTTCTTCCTTAGCAAGGAGCCATGGAGCTTCCTGTATATTAGGACTCTCGGTAAATAGATGCTGCTTTGAAACTCTGATTCTTTTTTAGCCCTTTCCAAGATGCCCTGTAGATTTTTGGGACTGACGATTAGTATTACCCAGATTCTTTATTCATTCCTAGCAAAAGGCGTGTAGTTGCCTTTATATAAGGACTCCATTTCCCCAGATTCATGCTTAAAAAACTCTCATTCGTGTTTAACCCTTAGCAAGACACCCTGAAGTTGTTTTGGGATTGAGGGCACGTGTAACCCAGATTCCTTATTCTTACTTATCAATAGGTAGTGAAGTCTCCTGTATGTGAAGGCTCTCATTACACTGATTCCCACTTCAAAAACCTTACTCGTGGTTACCTTTTAGGAATTCCCCCTGTAGTTCTTGGGACTGAAGACTCGTGTAAACAAGATTCCTTATTCTTCCATAGCAACAGGTCATGTAGTTTCCTGTATATGACGACTCTCATTACCCATATTCCTGCATCACTCTGCAGGATGTCGAGACAGCTCCTGGTTACCTAGTATTCCAGTTGTTTTGGTATCAAGAGAAAGACTCCCATAATGTTCTTTGGGAACTGGAATCCAAGATTCCTTGTTCTCTTTAACTAGACCTCCCCAGAATGTGGAATCTTCAAGATCCAACATCCCAATACTCACCAGCTGGCCCAGAAGAATTTTCTATAGTTTGTAGTTACCTGAATCGAGGGATTTTATACCAATTTGCCAGTTGATTCCTGGGGAGCATTATTATGGTCGTAGAAGTTCCTAGGATCCAAAGGATTTTGTCAGGCCAGATCCTTGATTACAACTAAAAAGAGGACCAGAAAGTACCTGTGGATCTGTAATGACAGATTCAGCATGTCCATGGATCAAGCAGTTCTAAAAAATGTAGGGAAAGAAGCCCAGATTGCTGATTAAAGCTTATCAAGAGGCCCTTTAGATTCTGGTTAATGAGAACTCCTAGAACTGAATTTCCTTTTCGTTCTCAGCAAGATGCCCTGATTTTCCCTTGAGATGTGCATCCCAAAACTGTCTATATAAATAAACAGATGTCCAGAAGTTTCCTAGGGACGTGGAATCCATAATTCCTGATTACCCTTAAAAGTATGCAATAAATATTTGGCAACAGCAAAACACCAGGCCCCTATCTGAATAGACGGACAAACGGAAGTTTTAGCATGGCGACATACATCTTAAGACAAGAGTTACACACAAATATGGCGAGAAGATTCTTTGGGTCCTTGAATCTGCCCTTTGTTGTCCCGAGGAAACCAATGGACTTGTAGGTACACATTCTCGGTTATAACTATCAAGATGACCAGAAGGTTGCTGAGAATCTATAATGACAAAATTGTCATATTCAAGAGTCCAGTAGCCCTAAAAAATGTGGGGAATTAGATGCCAAGATTCCAGATTACCCCTTATAAAGTGGCTCTTTTGAATTCTTGGATTGGTGACTCCCATAATCCAGATTCTTTATGTTCTCAATAAGACTTCCGGATGTTGCTTGGTGACGTGGAAGTACAAACTCTTATATACCAATACTCATAGGCTCAAAAGGTCACCAAGGCCCTGGAATCCAAGATTGCAGGATCCCATTTAAGAATATGTCTGAAATATGTGGGAACTCATAATGCCAAGTTCTGAATGTCAACCAGAAATTCCAGTTGTAGTTTCTGGATTAGGAGGAAAACCTGAAGCCAGAAATTACATTATAAAATGGGGGATGATTTACTGTGTTGTGGAATCTGGCCTTATGGCCTCCTGCAAAACAAGTGGAGTAGATGGCCAGATTCTCTGTTACAACTAACAAGAGGAGTAGCAGGTTCCTGGGGATCGGTAATGTCAGATTTGTGGTATGGATGCAGGAATTAGTTCTGAAAAATGTGAGAAACAGGACTTCCAAATTTCTGATTAGCATTTACAAAAATCCTGTAGACTTCTAGGTTTGAGAACTACCTTTTCCAGGGAAAAATAAGCAACTGCCCAGAAGTTTGCTGGTACATGGAAACTGATTGTCCTTGTTCCCCATTGGTAACATGAGTAGAAGCTGTCTGGGGACATAGTGTCCCAGATTCCTGCTTTGTTCTCAGCAAAACAAATGGACAAATGTTTCCCAGTGCCCTGAAAATCCAGACTCATCACTCCCAATGAAAAGACTCCACAATGTTCCTGTGGACTCAGAAACCAAGTACCTGGTGCCCTCCCAAAATACTTTCTAAAAATGGTGCAACATCTAAACCCCATGTCCCAATTCCGAATAGCTGAACAACCAGAAGTTTCTGGCATATGAGGTAACCCTGAACTCAGGGCTCACATTAAAAAAAACCGAGATGATTACTTGTGTCCTGGAATTTGGCGTTAGAGGATCTAGAATCTAAATGGACTTTTAGTGCCATATTATCGTTTTAACTATCGAGAGGACCAGAATGTTGCTGGTCTTCTGGAATGACTGATTCATAATATCCACATGAAAAAGAGCTCAGAAAAATGTGGGGACGTCAAAGACCGGAGTTTGTAGACCTTAGCAAGACGCCCTGTGCATTTTTGGAATAGAGGACTTATGTAACCCAAATTCTTTATTCTTCCTTAGCAAGAGCCTGTGTAGTTTCCTGCATAAGAGGACTCCCTTTCCCCAGATTCCTGCTTCGAAATCCTGATTCTTGTTTAGCCCTTAGCAAGATGGCCAGTAGATTTTTGGCATTGAGGACTTGGGAAAACCAGATTTCTTAGTCTTTCTTAGCAAGGGACTTGTAGCTTCCTGTGTATGAAGTCTCCCATTACCCAGATTCCTGCTACGGAATCCTGATTCTTGTTTAGCCCTTAGAAAGATGCCCTGTAGATTTTTAGGATTGAGGATATGTGTAACCCAAATTCCTTATTTGTCCTTAGCAAGAGGCCGTGAATTTTCCTGTATATGAGGATTCCTATTCCCCAGATTCGTGCTTCAAATCCCTGTCACATTTTTATCCCTTAGTAAGAGTCCCTGTAGGTTTTTGTGATGTGAGGACTCGTGTAACCCAGATTCCTTATTCTTCTGTAGCAAGAGGCCATGTAGGTTCCTGTATATGAGGACTCCCATTACACAGATTCCTGCTTCATTCTCTGCAATACACCAAGATGTTTCCTGATGAACATAGAATTACAGTTTCTTGGATATCAACAGGAAGACTCCCATATGGTACTTGTAAACTGTAATCCAAGTTCCCATGGTCCCCTTAACAAGACATCGTAAAAATGTGGAATATTCTAAATCCCATATACCAATTCCCACCAGCCCGACCATAAGAAATTATTGTATTTTGAGGCAACCTGAAGCGAAGGATTTTGTAGCAAAATGCCAAATGATTCCTGGGGTACTGGATTATGTCCCAAGATGTTCATAGGAAACAAATGGTATTGCATGTCCAGATCCTCGATTCCAATTAACAAGAGGAACGTAAACATCTTGGGAATCTGTAATGAGAGATTTTAGGTATCCACGTAGTAAATAACTCTGAAAAATGTACCTACAATCCCAGATTCCTCATTAAGCATTATCAAGAGTCCTGTAGATTTTGGCGATTGAGGACACTCTGAACCCAGATTCCCTTCTCTTTCTCAGCAAGATGCCCTTATTTTCCCTGGCATCTGGATTCCAAAAATCTGTATAAAATAGATAGATGCCCAGCTGTTTCCCAGGGACGTGGAATCCATGATTCCTGGTTACCTTTAAAAATATGTACTAAATACTTAGCAACCTCAAATCCCCGGCCCATATCAAATAGATGCACAAATGGAAGTTTTAGGATTACTGGGTACATCTTAAGTCAAGAGTTACATACAAATATGGCTAGATGATTCTTTCAATCCAGGAATCTGGCTGTAGTTGTCCTGAGGAACCCAAGTGAATTTAAGGGATAGATTCTTGGTTGTACCAATCAAGAGGACCAGAAGGTTGCTGGGAATCTATAACGACATTTGCCATTTCCAAGTGTCAAGTAGCTCTGAAGAATTTGGAGAACTAGAAGCCCAGATTACAGATATGTCCTTATAATGGAGCTTTGTAGAATTCATGGATTGAGGCCTCCCAGAACCCAGATTCCTTTTTGGTTTTTATCAGGAAGACGCACGGATGTTTTCTGGTGATGTGGAAGTACAAACTCTTACAAACCAATACTCATAGGTCCAGAAGTTTCCCAGGGACCTGGAATCCAAGATTGGTGGTTCTCCCTTAAGAATACATCCTAAACATGTTGGAACCCCTAATCGCCTATTCCGAATACCAAAAATAATGTTCAGCAGTGATTCCTGAACTATGAGGTAAACCTGACGCCAGAGATCGCATTTAAAAAAGGCGAGATGATTCCTTAGATTGTGGAATCTGCCTTTATAGGACCCTGTGAAACCAACGGAGCAGTAGGCCAGATTCTCAGGTACAAGTATCAAGAGGTACAAGTATCAAGAGGTGCAGCAGTTTCCTCAGTAAAGCACGATTTTTGGCCTGCATATAATACTTAACTCTGAATAATATGGGGATCAGGACTCCCAGATTCCAGATATGCATCTAACTAAAGTCCCTTTCGATTCCTAGGTGTGAGCACTGCCTTAAGCCAGGGATAATTGTAGAAATTGCCCAGATGTTTACAAGTTACATGGAAACCAAGTTTCCTGGTTCCTCTTTAGTAACACGTGTAGAATCTTTCAAGGGATACAGTGACCCAGATTCCAGTTCAGTTCTAAGCAAAATGCAAGATGTTTTCTGTTGTCCTGGAAGTCCAGACTCTTGTATACCAATAGTAAGATGACAAGAATATTCCCACGGACATTGAATCTAAGATTCCTGGACCATTCCCAAAATTCGACCTAAAAAATGTGAACACCTAAACCCAAAGTCCTAATTTCAAAGAGCTGAACCACCAGAAGTTTCTGGAGTACGAGGTAACACTGAAGGCAGGGCTTACATTCAAATAATCCGAGATGATTACATGTGTATGGGAATCTGACCTCAAGGTTACAAGTATCTAAATGGAATTGTAGTGCCAGATTCTCGTTAGGAACTATCAAGTATACCAGAACGTTGCTGGAGTTCTGGAATGATTGATTTGTAATATCCACATAGGAAACAGCTCTAAAACATGAGTGGGTTCGAAGTCTGGATTATTGTTTAGGCCTTAGAAAGATGTCCTGTAGATTTTTGGGACTGAGGACTCATGTAACTCAGAATCCTTATTCATCATTTACAAGAGGCAGTGCACTTTCCTGTATATGAGGACTCCCATTACCCAGACTAATGCTTCATTCTCAGCAAGACACGGAGACATTTCCTGGAAATGTAGAATTCAAGTTGGTTGGATAGCAATAGAAAGACTCCCAGAAGCTTCCTGGGGAATATGAAACCAAGGTTCCTGGTTCCCTTTAACAAGACACCCTAAAAATATGGATACCTAGAAACCCAGATTCCTGATTAAACCTTATCAAGTGGCCTGTAGACTTCAGCGATTGAGAACTCCAAGAACTGCATTCCCTTTTCATTCTCAGCAAGATGCCCTGATTTTCCCTGTCAATGTGGATTCCAAACTCTGTATACAAAAAGACAGATGCCCAAAAGATTCCTAGGGACGTGGAATCCATGATTCCTAGTTACCTTTAAAAATACATACTAAACATTTGGCAACTGCAAAACCCTTGTCCCCTCTCAAAATAAAAGTACAAATGGAAGTCTAAGGATTACAAGGTTCATCTTAACACCACAGTTACATCCAAATATGGCAAGAAGATTCTTTTTGTCCTGGAATGTGGCCTTAGGTGTTCCGAGGAACCTAATGGACTTGTAGTGCCCGATAGTCATTTACAACTATCAAGAGGACCAGAAAGTGGCTGGAGTCCTGAAATGACTGATTTGTAATATCCTCAAGCTAAATGGCTCCAAAACATGAGGGGAGCACGAAGCCCTGATTCTTGTTTGACCTGTAGTAAGACACCCTGGGAATTTATCGGATTGAGGACTGATATAACACAGATGTTTATTCTTCTTTAGCTAGAGGCCGAGTACTGCCCTGTATAGGAGGACTCTCTTTCCCTAGATTCCTGTTTCAAAACCCTGATTCTTCTTTAGCCCTTAGTAAGACGCCACGTAGATTTTTTGATTGAGGAACGCTGTAAAACTGATTTCTTATTTTTCCTTAGCAAGAGGCCGTGTAGTTTCCTGTATATGAGGACTGCTATACCCACATTCATGTTTCAAATCCCTGATTCTTCTTTAGCCCTCAGCAAGATGCCCTGTAGATTTTTTGGACTGATGACTCATATAACCCAGATTCCTTATTCTTAGCAAAAGCCGTACAGTTGCTTATATATGAGTACTCCCATTCCCAGATACATGCTTCGGAACCTTGATTCTTGTTTAGACCTTAGCAAGGCGTCCTGTAGTTTTTTGGGGATTGACAACACATGTAACCCAGATTCCTTATACTTTCTTAGCAAAAGGCCATGTAGTTCCTGTATATGAGGACTTCATTTCCCCAGATTCATGCTTCAAAAACCCTGATTCATGTTTAGCCATTAGCAAGACTCCCTGAAGTTTTTTTGGGATTGAGGACACGTGTAAACCAGATTCCTTATTCTTCCTTAGCAATAGGCAGTGCAGTTTCCTGTATATGAGGCGTCCATTACACAGATTCCTGCTTCAAAAACCCAATTCGTGGTTATCTCTTAGCAAGACGCCCTGTAGATTTTTAGGATGGAGGACTTGTGTAACCAAGATTCCTTATTCTTCCTTAGCAAGAGATTGTGTAGTTTCCTGTATATAAGGACTCCCATTACCGAGATGCATGCTTCATTCTCAGCAAGACCCCGAGCCATTTCCTGGTGACCTGGAATTCCAGTTGTTTGGATATCAAGAGCAAAGCTCCCATTGTTCTTTGGAATCCAAGATCCCTGGTTCCCCTTAACAAGACCTCCCCAAAATGTGGAATCGTCAAAACCCAACATCCCAATTCCCACCAGCCCGCCCACAGGAATTTTCTGTAGCTTGAGATCACCTGAATCGAGTGATTTTGTACCAATTTGCCAGTTGATTCCTGGGGAACATTATTATGGTCGTAGAAGTTCCTAGGACAAAAAAGGATATGTAGGGCCAGATCCCTGATTAAAACTAACAAGAGGACCAGAAAGATCCTGTGGATCTGTAATGACAGATTCAGGGTATCCACGGATCAAGCAGCTCTGAAAAATGTAGGGACACAGAAGACCAGATTGCTGATTAAACCTTATCAAGAGGCGCTGTAGATTCCAGTTAATGAGAACTCCTAGAATTGGATTTCATTTTCATTCTCAGCAAAATGCCCTAATTTTCCCTTGTGAGGTGGGTCCCATACTGTGTATACAAGTAGACAGATGCCCTGAAGTTTCCTAGGGATGTGGATTCCATGATTCCTAATTACCCTTAAAAGTATGTAATAAATATTTTGCAACCTCAGAACACTAGGCCCCTAACTGAATAGACAGACAAACGGAAGTTTTAGCATTATGAGGTACATCTTAAGACGAGAGTTACACACTAATATATCGAGAAGATTCCTTGTGTCCTAGAATATGCTCTTTGTTGTCCCAGGAAACCAATGGACTTTTAGGTACACATTCTCGGTTATAACTATCAAGATGACCAGAAGGTGGTTGAGAATCTATTTTGACAAAATTATCATATCCAAGAAGTCAGTAGCCCTAAAAATTGTGGGAATTAGCAGCCCAGATTCCAGATTAACCCTTATAATGTGCCTTTGCAGAATTCTTGGATTGATGGCACCCATAACACAGATTTTTTTTTGTTCTCAATAAGTCTCCTGGACGTTACTTGGCGACGTGGAAGTACAAACTCTTATATACCAATACTCATATGTCCAAAGGGTCACCAGGGCCCTGGAATCCAAGATTTCTTGAACCCCTTTAAGAAGATGTCTGAAATAAGTGGGAACTCCTAATGCCAAGATCCAAATATCAACCAGAAATTCCAGCAGTAATTTCTGGATTAGGAAGAAAACATGAAGCCAGAAATTACATTATAAAATGGGGAGATGGTATTTGGTTGTGGAATCTGGCCTTACAGCCTCCTGCAAAAAAAGCAGAGTAGATAACCAAATTATCTGTTACAACTAACAAGAGGTGCAGCAGATTCCTGGGGATCGGTAATGTCAGATTTGTGGTATGGATATAGGAATTAGCTCTGAAAAATGTGAGGAACAGGACTCCCATATTCATGATTAGCATTTAGAAAAATCGTGTAGACTTCTAGGTTTGAGAACTACCTTAAGCCAGGGAAAAATTAGCAACCACCCAGATGTTTCCTGGTCACATGGAAACTGATTGTCTTTGTTCCACATTGGTAACATGAGTAGAAGCTTTCTGGGGACATAGTGTCCCAGATTCCTGCTTCGTTCACAGCAAAACGACCAGATGTTTCCCGGTGCCCTGGAAGTTCAAACTTGTGGCTCCCAATGGAAAGACTCCAGAAGGTCCTGTGGACTTGGAAACCAACAAACTGCTGCCCTCCAAAAATACCTTCTAAACGTGGTGCAACATCTAAACCCAAGATCCTAGTTCCGAATACCTGAACTGTGAGATATTTCTGGCATACGAGGTAACCTTGAACTCAGGTCTCACTTTCAAAAAAACCGAGATGATTATTTGTGTCCTGTAACTTGACGTTAGAAGATCTAATACAAATGAACTTGTAGTGCCACATTATTGTTTAAACTATCGAGAGGACCAGAATTTTGCTTGTCTTTTGGAATGACTGATTCATAATATCCACATAGGAAATAGCTCAGAAAAATGTGGTGACGTCAAAGCCCAGAGTTTTGTAGACCTTAGCAAGATGCCGTGTACATTTTTGGAATTGAGGACTCGTGTAACCCAAATTCTTTATTCCTCCTTAGCAAGATCCTGTGAAGTTTCCCGCATATGAGGACTCCCATTCCAGATTACTGCTTCAAAACCTGATTCTTGCTTAGCCCTTAGCAAGATGCCCAATAGATTTTTGGCATTGAGGCCTCGCAAAACCAGATCCCTTATTTTTGTTTAGCAAAGACTGTGTAGCTTCCTGTGTGAGACTCACATTACTCAGGTTCCTGCTATGAAACCCTGATTCTTGTTTAGCCCTTATAAAGATGCTCTGGAGATATTTAGGATTAACGATATGTATAACCCAGATTCCATATTCATCCTTAGCAAGAGGCCGTGAATTTTCCTGTTTATGAGGGCTCCCATTTCCCAGATTCGTGCTTCAAATTCCTGACACATTTTTATCCCTTAGTAAGAGTCCCTGTAGGATTTTGGGATGTGAGGACTCGTGTAACCCAGATTCCTTATTCTTTTGTAGCAAGAGGCCATGTAGGTTCCTGTATATGAGGACTCCCATTATGCAAATTCCTGCTTAATTCTCAGCAATACCCGAGATATTTCCTGATGAATGTAGAATCCAGCTGTTTGGATATCAACAGAAAGACTCCCTTATGGTACCTGGGAACTGTAATCCAAGTTCCCATGATCCCCTTAACAAGACATCATAAAAATGTGGAATATTCTAAACCCACTATCCCAATTCCCACCAGCCCGAGCACAAGAAATTTCTGTATTTTGAGGCCACCTGAAGCAAAGGATTTTGTATCAAAATACCAATTGATTCCTGGGGTACTGGATTATGGCCGAAGATGTTCATAAGTAACAAATGGAATTGTAGGTTCAGATCTTTGATTACAATTATCAAGAGGATCATAAACTTCTTGGACATCGGTAATGAGACATTTTAG